>NC_069503.1:918727813-918995313 GCF_027579735.1 Bombina bombina
TCGTCAGAACTTCAAGGTTCCTTGCTACGGGTCCAGATCCAGGGATCCCAAGGCGACTCTAGTAGATGCACTAGTAGCACCTTGGACCTTCAAACTAGCCTATGTATTCCCGCCGTTTCCTCTCATCCCCAGGCTGGTAGCCAGGATTAATCAGGAGAGGGCGTCGGTGATCTTGATAGCTCCTGCGTGGCCACGCAGGACTTGGTATGCAGATCTGGTGAATATGTCATCGGCTCCACCATGGAAGCTACCTTTGAGACGAGACCTTCTTGTTCAAGGTCCGTTCGAACATCCGAATCTGGTCCCACTCCAGCTGACTGCTTGGAGATTGAACGCTTGATCTTATCAAATCGAGGGTTCTCAGATTCTGTTATTGATACTCTTGTTCAGGCCAGAAAGCCTGTAACTAGAAAAATTTACCACAAAATTTGGAAAAAATATATCTGTTGGTGTGAATCTAAAGGATTCCCTTGGGACAAGGTTAAGATTCCTAAGAGTCTATCCTTCCTTCGAGAAGGATTGGAAAAAGGATTATCTGCAAGTTCCTTGATGGGACAGATTTCTGCCTTGTCTGTGTTACTTCACAAAAAGCTGGCAGCTGTGCCAGATGTTCAAGCCTTTGTTCAGGCTCTGGTTAGAATCAAGCCTGTTTACAAACCTTTGACTCCTCCTTGGAGTCTCAACTTAGTTCTTTCAGTTCTTCAGGGGGTTCCGTTTGAACCCTTACATTCCGTTGATATTAAGTTATTATCTTGGAAAGTTTTGTTTTTGGTTGCAATTTCTTCTGCTAGAAGAGTTTCAGAATTATCTGCTCTGCAGTGTTCTCCTCCTTATCTGGTGTTCCATGCAGATAAGGTGGTTTTACGTACTAACCTGGTTTTCTTCCAAAAGTTGTTTCTAACAAAAACATTAACCAGGAGATAGTCGTGCCTTCTCTGTGTCCGAAACCAGTTTCGAAGAAGGAACGTTTGTTGCACAATTTGGATGTTGTTCGCGCTCTAAAATTCTATTTAGATGCTACAAAGGATTTTAGACAAACATCTTCCTTGTTTGTTGTTTATTCTGGTAAAAGGAGAGGTCAAAAAGCAACTTCTACCTCTCTCTCTTTTTGGATTAAAAGCATCATCAGATTGGCTTACGAGACTGCCGGACGGCAGCCTCCTGAAAGGATCACAGCTCCTTCCACTAGGGCTGTGGCTTCCACATGGGCCTTCAAGAACGAGGCTTCTGTTGATCAGATATGTAGGGCAGCGACTTGGTCTTCACTGCACACTTTTACCAAATTTTACAAGTTTGATACTTTTGCTTCTTCTGAGGCTATTTTTGGGAGAAAGGTTTTGCAAGCCGTGGTGCCTTCCATTTAGGTGACCTGATTTGCTCCCTCCCTTCATCCGTGTCCTAAAGCTTTGGTATTGGTTCCCACAAGTAAGGATGACGCCGTGGACCGGACACACCTATGTTGGAGAAAACAGAATTTATGTTTACCTGATAAATTACTTTCTCCAACGGTGTGTCCGGTCCACGGCCCGCCCTGGTTTTTTAATCAGGTCTGATAATTTATTTTCTTTAACTACAGTCACCACGGTATCATATGGTTTCTCCTATGCAAATATTCCTCCTTAACGTCGGTCGAATGACTGGGGTAGGCGGAGCCTAGGAGGGATCATGTGACCAGCTTTGCTGGCTCTTTGCCATTTCCTGTTGGGGAAGAGAATATCCCACAAGTAAGGATGACGCCGTGGACCGGACACACCGTTGGAGAAAGTAATTTATCAGGTAAACATAAATTCTGTTTTATGCCTACCTGATACATTTTATTTCTCTTGTGATGTATCGAGTCCACGGCCCGCCCTGTTTTTTAAGACAGGCATATATATTTTTATTTTTAAACTTTCAGTCACCACTGCAACCTATAGTTTCTCCTTTTTCTTCCTAGCCTTCGGTCGAATGACTGGGGAGTGGAGCTAAGGGGGGAGCTATATAGACAGCTCTGCTGTGGGTGCTCTCTTTGCCACTTCCTGTTGGGAAGGAGAATATCCCACAAGTAAGGATGAATCCGTGGACTCGATAAATCACAAAAGAGAAATAAATTTATCGGGTAAGCATAAATTATGTTTTTTGGCATAGGGTTAAGGTTGCCAGAATTTTATCTTTTGTCCAGGATGTACCGGAAAAGGGTCTATGTGCTAGTTCCCTGAAGGGACAGATATCGGCCCTGTTGGTGTTACTGCACAAGAGATTGGCTGAGCTTCCGGATGTGCAGTCCTTTGTTAAAGTGAAAGTAAATGCTAGCGTTTTACAAACGCTAGGATTTACTATTGAAACACATAAAGGGCACTTTCATTCATGAAGTATAATATACTTCATGTAGAAAGCTCCTTTATTTGATTCAATCGGTCGCCGTTCTTAGCTGCTACAGCAGCACACGGCTAAAATATTTTTTGGCTAAGAGGTGACGTTTTCACCTCTTAGCCAATAGCAGTGCGCCAAGCCGGATTTTCCGCACGGCTATTGGCTAAGAGGTGAAAACGTCACCACTTAGCCAAAAAAAATTTTAGCCATGGGCTGCCGAAGCAGCTAAAAACGGCGATCGATTGAATCAAATAAAGGAGCTTTCTACATGAAGTATATTATACTTCATGAATGAAAGTGCCCTTTATTTGTTTCAATAGTAAATCCTAGGATTTACTTTCACTTTAAGGCTAAATCTTGTTCTTAGTGTTTTGCAGTAGGTTCAGTTTGAGCCTATGCATACTGTTAACATTAAATTGTTGTCTTGGAAGGTTCTTTTCTTTCCTAAGATATGGTGAGTCCACAACGTCATCAATTACTAGTGGGAATATCATTACTGGCCAGCAGGAGGAGGCAAAGAGCACCACAGCAAAGCTGTTAAAGGGACCCTGAACCCAAATTATTTTATCTTTCATGATTCAGATAGAGCATGCAATTTTAAGCAACTTTCTCATTTACTCCCTATTATCAATTGTTCTTCATGCTCTTGCAATCTTTATTTGAAAAGGTCAATGGAGGAGGTGAAGTTTGGTGTCTGAAGAAATTAATTCCTTTTTCTTTCATGTAATTAACAAGAGTCCATGAGCTAGTGACGTATGGGATATACATTCCTACCAGGAGGGGCAAAGTTTCCCAAACCTTAAAATGCCTATAAATACACCCCTCACCACACCCACAAATCAGTTTTACAAACTTTGCCTCCAAGGGAGGTGGTGAAGTAAGTTTGTGCTAGATTCTACGTTGATATGCGCTCCGCAGCAAGTTGGAGCCCGGTTTTCCTCTCAGCGTGCAGTGAATGTCAGAGGGTTGTGAGGAGAGTATTGCCTATTGAATGCAGTGATCTCCTTCTACGGGGTCTATTTCATAAGGTTCTCTGTTATCGGTCGTAGAGATTCATCTCTTACCTCCCTTTTCAGATCGACGATATACTCTTATATTTACCATTTCCTCTACTGATTCTCGTTTCAGTACTGGTTTGGCTTTCTACAAACATGTAGATGAGTGTCCTGGGGTAAGTAAGTCTTATTTTCTGTGACACTCTAAGCTATGGTTGGGCACTTTATTTATAAAGTTCTAAATATATGTATTCAAACATTTATTTGCCTTGACTCAGAATGTTCAACTTTCCTTATTTCCAGACAGTCAGTTTCATATTTGGGATTATGCTTTAAATTATCATATTTTTTCTTACCTCAAAAATTTGACTTTTTTCCCTGTGGGCTGTTAGGCTCGCGGGGGCTGAAAATGCTTCATTTTATTGCGTCATTCTTGGCGCGGACTTTTTTGGCGCAAAAATTCTTTTCCGTTTCCGGCGTCATACGTGTCGCCGGAAGTTGCGTCATTTTTTGACGTTATTTTGCGCCAAAGATGTCGGCGTTCCGGATGTGGCGTCATTTTTGGCGCCAAAAGCATTTAGGCGCCAAATAATGTGGGCGTCTTATTTGGCGCCAAAAAATATGGGCGTCGCTTTTGTCTCCACATTATTTCAGTCTCATTTTTCATTTGCTTCTGGTTGCTAGAAGCTTGATGTTTGGCATTTTTTTTTTTTTTTCCCATTCCTGAAACTGTCTTATAAGGAATTTGATCTATTTTGCTTTATATGTTGTTTTTTCTCTTACATATTGCAAGATGTCTCACGTTGCATCTGAGCCAGAAGATACTACAGGAAAACCACTGCCTGCTGGATCTACCAAAGCTAAGTGTATCTGCTGTAAACTTTTGGTAGCTATTCCTCCAGCTGTTGTTTGTAATAATTGTCATGACAAACTTGTTAAAGCAGATAATATTTCCTTTAGTGATGTACCATTGCCTGTTGCAGTTCCCTCAACATCTAAGGTGCAGAATGTTCCTGATAACATAAGAGATTTTGTTTCTGAATCCATAAAGAAGGCTTTGTCTGTTATTTCTCCTTCTAGTAAACGTAAAAAGTCTTTTAAATCTTCTCTCTCTACAGATGAATTTTTAAATGAACACCATCATTCTGATTCTTTGGACTCTTCTGGTTCAGAGGATTCTGTCTCGGAGATTGATGCTGATAAATCTTCATATTTATTTAAGATGGAATTTATTCGCTCTTTACTTAAAGAAGTACTAATTGCTTTAGAAATAGAGGATTCTAGTCCTCTTGATACTAATTCTATACGTTTGGATAAGGTTTTTAAAGCTCCTGCGGTTATTCCAGAAGTCTTTCCTGTTCCTAATGCTATTTCTGCAGTAATTGCTAAGGAATGGGATAAATTGGGTAATTCATTTACTCCTTCTAAACGTTTTAAGCAATTATATCCTGTTCCGCTTGACAGGTTAGAATTTTGGGACAAAATCCCTAAAGTTGATGGGGCTATTTCTACCCTTGCTAAACGTACTACCATTCCTACGTCAGATGGTACCTCGTTTAAGGATCCTTTAGATAGAAAAATTGAATCTTTTCTAAGAAAAGCTTATCTATGTTCAGGTAATCTTCTTAGACCTGCTATATCATTGGCTGATGTTGCTGCAGCTTCAACTTTTTGGTTGGAAACTCTAGCGCAACAAGTAACAAATCGTGATTCTCATGATATTATTATTCTTCTTCAGCATGCTAATAATTTTATCTGTGATGCCATTTTTGATATTATTAGAGTTGATGTTAGATTTATGTCTCTGGCTATCTTAGCCAGAAGAGCTTTATGGCTTAAGACTTGGAATGCTGATATGGCTTCTAAATCAACTCTACTTTCCATTTCTTTCCAGGGAAACAAATTATTTGGTTCTCAGTTGGATTCTATTATTTCAACTGTTACTGGTGGGAAAGGAACTTTTTTACCACAGGATAAAAAGTCTAAAGGTAAAAACAGGGCTAACAATCGTTTTCGTTCCTTTCGTTTCAACAAAGAACAAAAGCCTGATCCTTCGTCCTCAGGAGCAGTTTCAGTTTGGAAACCATCTCCAGTCTGGAATAAATCCAAGCCTGCTAGAAAGGCAAAGCCTGCTTCTAAGTTCACATGAAGGTACGGCCCTCATTCCAGTTCAGCTGGTAGGGGGCAGGTTACGTTTTTTCAAAGAAATTTGGATCAATTCTGTTCACAATCTTTGGATTCAGAACATTGTTTCAGAAGGGTACAGAATTGGTTTCAAGATGAGACCTCCTGCAAAGAGATTTTTTCTTTCCCATGTCCCAGTAAATCCAGTGAAAGCTCAAGCATTTCTGAATTGTGTTTCAGATCTAGAGTTGGCTGGAGTAATTATGCCAGTTCCAGTTCCGGAACAGGGGATGGGGTTTTATTCAAATCTCTTCATTGTACCAAAGAAGGAGAATTCCTTCAGACCAGTTCTGGATCTAAAATTATTGAATCGTTATGTAAGGATACCAACGTTCAAGATGGTAACTGTAAGGACTATATTGCCTTTTGTTCAGCAAGGGAATTATATGTCCACAATAGATTTACAGGATGCATATCTGCATATTCCGATTCATCCAGATCATTATCAGTTCCTGAGATTCTCTTTTCTAGACAAGCATTACCAATTTGTGGCTCTACCGTTTGGCCTTGCTACAGCTCCAAGAATTTTCACAAAGATTCTCGGTGCCCTTCTGTCTGTAATCAGAGAACAGGGTATTGTGGTATTTCCTTATTTGGACGATATCTTGGTACTTGCTCCGTCTTTACATTTAGCAGAGTCTCATACAAATCGACTTGTGTTGTTTCTTCAAGATCATGGTTGGAGGATCAATTTACCAAAAAGTTCTTTGATTCCTCAAACAAGGGTAACCTTTCTGGGTTTCCAGATAGATTCAGTGTCCATGACTTTGTCTTTAACAGACAAGAGACGTCTAAAATTGATTACAGCCTGTCGAAACCTTCAGTCTCAATCATTCCCTTCGGTAGCCTTATGCATGGAAATTCTAGGTCTTATGACTGCTGCATCGGACGCGATCCCCTTTGCTCGTTTTCACATGCGACCTCTTCAGCTCTGTATGCTGAACCAATGGTGCAGGGATTACACGAAGATATATCAATTAATATCTTTAAAACCGATTGTTCGGCACTCTCTAACGTGGTGGACAGATCACCATCGTTTAATTCAGGGGGCTTCTTTTGTTCTTCCGACCTGGACTGTAATTTCAACAGATGCAAGTCTCACAGGTTGGGGAGCTGTGTGGGGATCTCTGACGGCACAAGGAGTTTGGGAATCTCAGGAGGTGAGATTACCGATCAATATCTTGGAACTCCGTGCAGTTTTCAGAGCTCTTCAGTTTTGGCCTCTTCTGAAGAGAGAATCGTTCATTTGTTTTCAGACAGACAATGTCACAACTGTGGCATACATCAATCATCAAGGAGGGACTCACAGTCCTCTGGCTATGAAAGAAGTATCTCGAATTTTGGTTTGGGCGGAATCCAGCTCCTGTCTAATCTCTGCGGTTCATATCCCAGGTGTAGACAATTGGGAAGCGGATTATCTCAGTCGCCAAACGTTGCATCCGGGCGAATGGTCTCTTCACCCAGAGGTATTTCTTCAGATTGTTCAATTGTGGGGGCTCCCAGAGATAGATCTGATGGCCTCTCATCTAAACAAGAAACTTCCCAGGTATCTGTCCAGATCCCGGGATCCTCAGGCGGAGGCAGTGGATGCATTATCACTTCCTTGGAAGTATCATCCTGCCTATATCTTTCCGCCTCTAGTTCTTCTTCCAAGAGTAATCTCCAAGATTCTGAGGGAATGCTCGTTTGTTCTGCTAATAGCTCCGGCATGGCCTCACAGGTTTTGGTATGCGGATCTTGTCCGGATGGCATCTTGCCAGCCATGGACTCTTCCGTTAAGACCAGACCTTCTGTCACAAGGTCCTTTTTTCCATCCGGATCTGAAATCCTTAAATTTAAAGGTATGGAGATTGAACGCTTGATTCTTGGTCATAGAGGTTTCTCTGACTCCGTGATTAATACTATGTTACAGGCTCGTAAATCTGTATCTCGAGAGATATATTATAGAGTCTGGAAGACTTATATTTCTTGGTGTCTTTCTCATCATTTTTCTTGGCATTCTTTTAGAATACCGAGAATTTTACAGTTTCTTCAGGATGGTTTAGATAAGGGTTTGTCCGCAAGTTCTTTGAAAGGACAAATCTCCGCTCTTTCTGTTCTTTTTCACAGAAAGATTGCTATTCTTCCTGATATTCATTGTTTTGTACAAGCTTTGGTTCGTATAAAACCTGTCATTAAGTCAATTTCTCCTCCTTGGAGTTTGAATTTGGTTCTGGGAGCTCTTCAAGCTCCTCCGTTTGAACCTATGCATTCATTGGACATTAAATTACTTTCTTGGAAAGTTTTGTTCCTTTTGGCCATCTCTTCTGCTAGAAGAGTTTCTGAATTATCTGCTCTTTCGTGTGAGTCTCCTTTTCTGATTTTTCATCAGGATAAGGCGGTGTTGCGAACTTCTTTTGAATTTTTACCTAAAGTTGTGAATTCCAACAACATTAGTAGAGAAATTGTGGTTCCTTCATTATGTCCTAATCCTAAGAATTCTAAGGAGAAATCATTGCATTCTTTGGATGTTGTTAGAGCTTTGAAATATTATGTTGAAGCTACGAAATCTTTCCGTAAGACTTCTAGTCTATTTGTTATCTTTTCCGGTTCTAGGAAAGGCCAGAAAGCTTCTGCCATTTCTTTGGCATCTTGGTTGAAATCTTTAATTCATCTTGCCTATGTTGAGTCGGGTAAAATTCCGCCTCAAAGAATTACAGCTCATTCTACTAGGTCAGTATCTACTTCCTGGGCGTTTAGGAATGAAGCTTCGGTTGACCAGATCTGCAAAGCAGCAACTTGGTCCTCTTTGCATACTTTTACTAAATTCTACCATTTTGATGTATTTTCTTCTTCTGAAGCAGTTTTTGGTAGAAAAGTTCTTCAGGCAGCGGTTTCAGTTTGAATCTTCTGCTTATGTTTTTTGTTAAACTTTATTTTGGGTGTGGATTATTTTCAGCAGGAATTGGCTGTCTTTATGTTATCCCTCCCTCTCTAGTGACTCTTGTGTGGAAAGATCCACATCTTGGGTAGTCATTATCCCATACGTCACTAGCTCATGGACTCTTGTTAATTACATGAAAGAAAACATAATTTATGTAAGAACTTACCTGATAAATTCATTTCTTTCATATTAACAAGAGTCCATGAGGCCCACCCTTTTTTGTGGTGGTTATGATTTTTTTGTATAAAGCACAATTATTCCAATTCCTTATTTTATATGCTTCGCACTTTTTTTCTTATCACCCCACTTCTTGGCTATTCGTTAAACTGATTTGTGGGTGTGGTGAGGGGTGTATTTATAGGCATTTTAAGGTTTGGGAAACTTTGCCCCTCCTGGTAGGAATGTATATCCCATACGTCACTAGCTCATGGACTCTTGTTAATATGAAAGAAATGAATTTATCAGGTAAGTTCTTACATAAATTATGTTTTTGGGTATTTTCCCCTACAAGCAAGGATTTGGGTCTAGCTGTAGTACACGTCAATCTCTGCTGCAGAGTAGTGGTGGCTTTTAAGCAGTTAGGAAACAAAGTAAGCACAACCTTACAACTTCCTAACATATTGCTGTCCTAGCTATAGAAATCCAGAGTTAGTAACTCTGTTCTTTCTTTTTTCTGCAGGTCTCTGTAAGGAGTATGTGTCCTTTCACGCCTTGTGAGCTGTCTTCCTTCCGGACAGCTAGATTACAGGTAAGTGCTTTGGACTTGCACTTAAGTTCATATTTTTTGCGGCAGAAATAATAATGGGACATTATTAATTCCTTTATGGACAGGATTTATTGGGGAATTGTGCAGGCTTTACTGTTTGGGACATATTGTGAGACTGTTTAAATTGATACACTGTGGTAGTGTATGTTTATGGGGGGTTATTGTGTAAAAAAAAAGGCTTATTTCTGGGCATTTTTATCCTCTTTTTAAGTATATAAAAGTGACTTGTGACTCTTATTTTGTAGTTCTTAAACTGTTTTGCGCAGACTTTTAATTTTATTCAGTTTGCTTCGGTAGGAACGCGCCTTTTCAGTTTAATGCACAGTTCCTACTGAAACCAGTCATGTGACACGCTTCTCTTCCACTCCGGAGCGGAGTTGCATTGTGAATTTTGTGTTTTGTGATACCGGCTTTTTTCATGAGCGAGTGAGCAGCTTCAGGTCTGTCGGCGTATTTGAGAGCTGTTTGTGTGCAGTGCAAACTTTTGTGGAGTACGGTAGGGAACCTCAGCTTTTGCTGAGGTGCCTTATTTATTTGATTGTGGCTCAATAAGCTAAGGCTCTGCTGTTTTATGTGTTTTATTTAATTGCCTTTGTTCTGCGTTTTGGCTATTTGCCTCCGATCCAGGATCGGATAAAATGTGGGGGCAGCATTGCTCTGTTTTTTCTTCATGCATGGATATGAGATGTTCCAGATCCCTGGGCTGTGGACATAGTATCTCAGGGTTAATAGAGTTTAGAACCTTCTTTTCAGAGGCAGGTTCCTCCTCTCAAGATTATTTGCAGTCCGGATAAAAGAGAGGCATTCTTAAATTGCATCTGGGAACTTTCTTCCCTTTGAGTGATTGTTCCAGTTCCTGTAGGGAACAGGGTCTAGGACTCTATTCAAATCTGTTTGTGGTTCACAAAAAAGGAGGTAACTTTCTCCAACATTGGTGTGTCCGGTCCACGGCGTCATCCTTACTTGTGGGATATTCTCCTCCCCAACAGGAAATGGCAAAGAGTCCCAGCAAAGCTGGTCACATGATCCCTCCTAGGCTCCCCCCACCCCAGTCATTCTCTTTGCCGTTGCACAGGCAACATCTCCACGGAGATGGTTAAGAGTTTTTTGTGGTTTAAATGTAGTTTTTATTCTTCTATCAAGTGTTTGTTATTTTAAAATAGTGCTGGTATGTACTATTTACTCTGAAACAGAAAAGGATGAAGATTTCTGTTTGTAAGAGGAAGATGATTTTAGCAGACAGTAACTAAAATCGATTGCTGTTTCCACACAGGACTGTTGAGATGAAGTAACTTCAGTTGGGGGAAACAGTTAGCAGACTTTTCTGCTTAAGGTATGACTAGCCATATTTCTAACAAGACCATGTAATGCTGGAAGGCTGTCATTTCCCCTCATGGGGACCGGTAAGCCATTTTCTTAGTCACACATAAAAGAATAAAGGGCTTAAAAAAGGGCTTAAAAACTGGTAGACATTTTTATGGACTAAAACGATTGCTTTATTGGGGCATATTATGCAGATTCTAGCTAATAATTGGTATTATAATCTTGGGGAACGTTTAAAAAAACGGCAGGCACTGTGTTGGACACCTTTTTTAGTCTGGGGGCCTTTCTAGTTATAGACTGAGCCTCATTTTGCACCATTACTGCGCAGTTGTTTTTGGAGAGCAAGGCATGCAGATGCATGTGTGAGGATCTAAGAATCACTAAAAAAGCTTCTAGAAGGCGTCATTTGGTATCGTATTCCCCTCTGGGCTTGGTTGGGTCTCAGCAAAGCATATAGCTGGGACTGTATAGGGGTTAAATTTAAAAACGGCTCCGGTTCCGTTATTTTAAGGGTTAAAGCTCTGAAATTTGGTGTGCAATACTTTTAATGCCTTAAGACACTGTGGTGAAATTTTGGTAATTTTTGAACAATTCCTTCATACTTTTTCACATATTCAGTAATAAAGTGTTTTCAGTTTGAAATTTAAAGAGACAGTAACGGTTTTATTTTAAAACGTTTTTTTGTGCTTTGTTGACAAGTTTAAGCCTGTTTAACATGTCTGTACCATCAGATAAGCTATGTTCTATATGTATGAAAGCCAATGTGTCTCCCCATTTAAATTTATGTGATAATTGTGCCATAGTGTCCAAACAAAGTAAGGACAGTAATGCCACAGATAATGATATTGCCCAAGATGATTCCTCAAATGAGGGGAGTAAACATGATACTACATCATCCCCTACTGTGTCTACACCAGTTTTGCCCACGCAGGAGGCCCCTAGTACATCTAGTGCGCCAATACTTATTACCATGCAACAATTAACGGCTGTAATGGATAACTCCATAGCAAATCTTTTATCCAAAATGCCTACTTATCAGAGAAAGCGCGATTGCTCTGTTTTAAACACTGAAGAGCAAGAGGGCGCTGATGATAACTGTTCTGACATACCCTCACACCAATCTCAAGAGGCCATGAGGGAGGTTTTGTCTGATGGAGAAATTTCAGATTCAGGAAAAATTTCTCATCAAGCTGAACCTGATGTTGTGACATTTAAATTTAAATTAGAACATCTCCGCGCACTGCTTAAGGAGGTGTTATCTACTCTGGATGATTGTGACAATTTGGTCATTCCAGAGAAAATATGTAAGATGGACAAGTTCCTAGAGGTTCCGGTGCCCCCCGACGCTTTTCCTATACCCAAGCGGGTGGCGGACATAGTAATTAAAGAGTGGGAAAAGCCCGGCATACCTTTTGTTCCCCCCCCCTATATTTAAGAAATTATTTCCTATAGTCGACCCCAGAAAGGACTTATGGCAGACAGTCCCCAAGGTCGAGGGGGCGGTTTCTACTCTAAACAAACGCACTACTATTCCTATCGAAGATAGTTGTGCTTTCAAAGATCCTATGGATAAAAAATTAGAGGGTTTGCTTAAAAAGATTTTTGTACAGCAAGGTTACCTTCTACAACCAATTTCATGCATTGTTCCTGTCACTACGGCAGCGTGTTTCTGGTTCGAGGAACTAGAAAAGTCGCTCAGTAAAGAATCTTCGTATGAGGAGGTTATGGACAGAGTTCAAGCATTTAAATTGGCTAACTCTTTTGTTTTAGATGGCGCTTTGCGAAATAGATTAGCGGCGAAAAATTCAGGGTTTGCTATCGTGGCGCGCAGAGCGCTTTGGCTAAAGTCTTGGTCAGCGGATGTGTCTTCCAAGACAAAATTGCTTAACATTCCTTTCAAAGGTAAAACATTATTTGGACCAGATTTGAAAGAGATTATTTCAGACATCACTGGGGGAAAGGGCCACGCCCTCCCACAGGATAGGTCTTTTAAGGCTAAAAATAAGCCTAATTTTCGTCCCTTTCGCAGAAACGGACCAGCCTCTAATTCTGCATCCTCTAAGCAAGAGGGTAATACTTCACAACCCAAACCAGCCTGGAAACCAATGCAAGGCTGGAACAAGGGTAAGCAGGCCAAGAAGCCTACCACTGCTATCAAAACAGCATGAAGGGATAGCCCCCGATCCAGGACCGGATCTAGTGGGGGGCAGACTCTCTCTCTTTGCTCAGGCTTGGGCAAGAGATGTTCAGGATCCTTGGGCGCTAGAAATAGTTTCTCAAGGTTATCTCCTGGAATTCAAGGAACTACCCCCAAGGGGAAGGTTCCACAGGTCTCACTTATCTTCAAACCAAATAAAGAGACAGGCATTCTTACATTGTGTAGAAGACCTGTTAAAGATGGGAGTGATACATCCAGTTCCAATAAGAGAACAAGGAATGGGATTTTATTCCAATCTGTTCATAGTTCCCAAAAAAGAGGGAACATTCAGACCAATTTTGGATCTGAAGATCCTAAACAAATTTCTCAGGGTACCATCGTTCAAAATGGAAACTATTCGAACGATCCTACCCACCATCCAGGAAAGTCAATTTATGACTACCGTGGATTTAAAGGATGCGTACCTACATATTCCTATCCACAAGGAACATCATCAGTTCCTAAGGTTCGCTTTTCTGGACAAGCATTACCAGTTTGTGGCACTTCCATTCGGATTAGCCACTGCTCCAAGGATTTTCACAAAGGTAGTAGGGTCCCTTCTAGCGGTTCTAAGACCAAGGGGCATTGCAGTAGTACCTTACTTGGACGACATCCTAATTCAAGCGTCGTCCCTGTCAAAAGCAAAGGCTCATACGGACATCGTCCTAGCCTTTCTCAGATCTCACGGATGGAAGGTGAACAAAGAAAAAAGTTCTCTGTCCCCGTCAACAAGAGTTCCCTTCTTGGGAACAATAATAGATTCCTTAGAAATGAGGATTTTTCTGACAGAGGTCAGAAAATCAAAACTTCTAAGCTCTTGTCAAGTACTTCATTCTGTTCCTCGTCCTTCCATAGCGCAGTGCATGGAAGTAATAGGATTGATGGTTGCAACAATGGACATAGTTCCTTTTGCACGAATTCATCTAAGACCATTACAACTGTGCATGCTCAGACAGTGGAATGGGGATTATACAGACTTGTCTCCGACGATTCAAGTAGATCAAAAGACCAGAGATTCACTCCATTGGTGGCTGACCTTGGACAATCTGTCACAGGGAATGAGCTTCCGCAGACCAGAGTGGGTCATTGTCACGACCGACGCCAGTCTAGTGGGCTGGGGCGCGGTCTGGGAATCCCTGAAAGCTCAGGGTCTATGGTCTCGGGAAGAGTCTCTTCTCCCGATAAACATTCTGGAACTGAGAGCGATATTCAATGCTCTCAGAGCTTGGCCTCAACTAGCAAAGGCCAAATTCATAAGGTTTCAGTCAGACAACATGACGACCGTTGCATATATCAATCATCAGGGGGGAACAAGGAGTTCCCTGGCGATGAAAGAAGTGACCAAGATAATTCAATGGGCGGAGGATCACTCCTGCCACTTGTCTGTGATCCACATCCCAGGAGTGGAAAATTGGGAAGCGGATTTTCTGAGTCGTCAGACATTCCATCCGGGGGAGTGGGAACTCCATCCGGAAATCTTTGCCCAAATAACTCAATTATGGGGCATTCCAGACATGGATCTGATGGCGTCTCGTCAGAACTTCAAGGTTCCTTGCTACGGGTCCAGATCCAGGGATCCCAAGGCGACTCTAGTAGATGCACTAGTAGCACCTTGGACCTTCAACCTAGCTTATGTATTCCCACCGTTTCCTCTCATTCCCAGGCTGGCAGCCAGGATCAATCAGGAGAGGGCCTCGGTGATCTTGATAGCTCCTGCGTGGCCACGCAGGACTTGGTATGCAGACCTGGTGAATATGTTATCGGCTCCACCATGGAAGCTACCTTTGAGACAGGACCTTCTTGTTCAGGGTCCATTCGAACATCCGAATCTGGTTTCCCTCCAACTGACGGCTTGGAGATTGAACGCTTGATTTTATCAAAGCGTGGGTTTTCAGATTCTGTAATTGATACTCTGATTCAGGCTAGAAAGCCTGTAACTAGAAAAATTTACCATAAAATATGGAAAAAATATATCTGTTGGTGTGAATCCAAAGGATTCCCATGGAACAAGATAAAAATTCCTAAGATTCTATCCTTTCTACTAGAAGGTTTGGAGAAAGGATTATCTGCAAGTTCTCTAAAGGGACAGATCTCTGCTTTATCTGTTTTACTTCACAAAAGACTGGCAGCCGTGCCAGATGTTCAAGCATTTGTTCAGGCTCTGGTTAGGATCAAGCCTGTTTACAGACCTTTGACTCCTCCCTGGAGTCTAAATCTAGTTCTTTCAGTTCTTCAAGGGGTTCCGTTTGAACCTTTACATTCCATAGATATTAAGTTACTATCTTGGAAAGTTTTGTTTTTAGTTGCAATTTCTTCTGCTAGAAGAGTTTCAGAGTTATCTGCTCTGCAGTGTTCTCCGCCCTATCTGGTGTTCCATGCAGATAAGGTGGTTTTGCGTACTAAGCCTGGTTTTCTTCCTAAAGTTGTTTCTAACAAAAATATTAACCAGGAGATAGTTGTACCTTCTTTGTGTCCGAATCCAGTTTCAAAGAAGGAACGTTTGTTACACAATTTGGACGTAGTCCGTGCTCTAAAATTCTATTTAGAGGCTACTAAAGATTTCAGACAAACATCTTCCTTGTTTGTTGTTTATTCTGGTAAAAGGAGAGGTCAAAAAGCGACTTCTACCTCTTTCCTTTTGGCTTAAAAGCATTATCCGATTGGCTTATGAGACTGCCGGACGGCAGCCTCCCGAAAGAATCACAGCTCACTCCACTAGGGCTGTGGCTTCCACATGGGCCTTCAAGAACGAGGCTTCTGTTGACCAGATATGTAAGGCAGCGACTTGGTCTTCACTGCACACTTTTGCCAAATTTTACAAATTTGATACTTTTGCTTCTTCGGAGGCTATTTTTGGGAGAAAGGTTTTGCAAGCTGTGGTTCCTTCCGTTTAGGTGACCTGATTTGCTCCCTCCCTTCATCCGTGTCCTAAAGCTTTGGTATCGGTTCCCACAAGTAAGGATGACGCCGTGGACCGGACACACCAATGTTGGAGAAAACAGAATTTATGCTTACCTGATAAATTACTTTCTCCAACGGTGTGTCCGGTCCACGGCCCGCCCTGGTTTTTTAATCAGGTCTGATGAATTATTTTCTCTAACTACAGTCACCACGGTATCATATGGTTTCTCCTATATATATTTCCTCCTGTCCGTCGGTCGAATGACTGGGGTGGGCGGAGCCTAGGAGGGATCATGTGACCAGCTTTGCTGGGACTCTTTGCCATTTCCTGTTGGGGAGGAGAATATCCCACAAGTAAGGATGACGCCGTGGACCGGACACACCGTTGGAGAAAGTAATTTATCAGGTAAGCATAAATTCTGTTTTTCGTCCTATTCTAGACCTAAAGTGTTTCAACAGGTTTTTCAGGGTAGCATCCTTCAAAATGGAAACCTTTTGTTCCATTTTTCCCTTGGTCTAAAAGGGTCTGTTAATGACGGCCATATACCTGAAGGATGCATATCTTCATGTTCCCATTTTTAGGGATCATCACAAGTTCCTGAGATTCGCCTTTCTAGACAAACACTTTCAGTTTATGGTTCTTCCGTTTGGCCTTGCCACAGCTCCCAGAATTTTCTCATAGGTTCTGGGGGCTCTCTTGGCAGTGATCAGGTCTCGGGGAATTTCTGTAGGCCCTTACCTGGACGATATATTTGTTCAGGCACCATCTTTTCAACAAGCAAACTCTCATATAGAGATCTTGTTGTTGTCTTTTCTACGTTCCCACTGATGGAAAGGGAATCTGGAAAAGACTTCCCTTGTTCCAGCTACAAGGGTGGTTTTCTTAGGGACCATCTTAGATTCCCTATTTATGAAGATTTTTCTGTCAGAGGTCAGAAAATTAAAGATTCTTTCCTATTGCCTCTCTGCAGTCTACTGTTCGGCCATCAGTGGCTCAATGTATGGAGGTAATTGGCCTGATAGTCTCATTCATGGACATCATCCCCTTTGCTCGATTCCATTTGAGAGCTCTGCAGTTATGCATGCTCAGACAATGGAACGGAGACCATTCGGATCTCTCCTAGAGGATAGATCTGGATCAGTTGACAAGAGACTCTCTGCCGTGGTGGCTTTCTCAGGGCACATGCTTCCGGAGACCTTCCTGGGTGATTGTGACCACGAACGCCACCCTGCTGGGCTGGGGAGCAATCTGGGACTCGTTAAAGGCGCAAGGACTTGGGACTCGGAAGGAGTCTGCTCTCCCCATAAATATCTTGGAGTTGAGAGCGATTTACAACGCTCTGTTGGCTTGGCCTCAGTTGCTCTTAGCCCGGTTTATCAGGTTTCAGTCAGACAATGTCACCTCAGTGGCTTACATCAACCACCAGGGAGGAACTCAGAGTTCCTTAGCCATGACGGAGGTGGCTCGGATTGTTCAGTGGGCGGAAGCTCACAATTGCTGGTCTATCTGCCATCCACATTTCAGGAGTGGACAACTGGGAAGCGGAGTTCCTGAGCAGACAAACATTTCATCCTGGGCAGTGGCTCTCTGTCCGGAGTTGTTCTCCTGGTTAACCCTCAAATGGGGGGTGCCGGAGTTGGATCTGATGGTGTCTCGGCAGAACGCCAAGCTTCCAAGGTACGGTTCAAGGTCAAGAGGTCCGCAGGCCGCCCTGATAGATGCTCTGGCGGTTCCTTTGGATTTCAGTCTGGCTTACCTGTTTCCTCTGTTTGCTCTCCTTCCACAAGTTATTGCTCGTATCAAACCGGAGAGAGCATCTGTAATTCTAATAGCCCCTGCATGGCCTCACAGGATCTGGTATGCAGACCTAGTGAAGATGTCTTATCTTCCACCTTGGAGGTTGCCTCTGAGGAAGGACCTTCTAACTCAGGGTCCATTCCATCATCAAAATCATCATCAACACCTCTTTTTCTCTAAAGCTTGGAGATTGAACGCTTAGTTCTGTCTAAATGTGGTTTTCTTCTATAAGGTACGACGAGTCCACGGATTCATCCTTTACTTGTGGGATATCATCCTCCTGCTAACAGGATGTGGCAAAGAGCACCACAGCAGAGCTGTCTATATAGCTCCTCCCTTAGCTCCACCCCCCAGTCATTCTCTTTGCCTACTCGAAGTACTAGGAAGGGTAAAGTGAAAGAGGTGATAAAATATTAGTTTTTAATTTCTTCAAGCAAGAGTTTTTTTGTTTTAAATGGTACCAGTGTGTACTATTTACTCTCAGGCAGCAGATGGATGAAGACTTCTGCCTGGAGGATGATGATCTTAGCATTTGTAACTAAGATCCAGTGCTGTTCCCACAGAGGCTGAGGGGTACAAGAAACTTCAGTGTGAGGAACGTTTTCATGCTTTATAGCAGTGAGGTATGTTCAGTCATTTTTTCTGGAGAGACTGTATTTCAGAAAGGCTGACAGTATCCCCATGAGGGTAAGGGTAAGCAGTAATCCTAAGAGCTATAGAAAGGCATTACTAAGCTTGCATAAGGGACTAATTTAAAAAATGGTTGACACTGAGTTTTGAATGTTTGTGGGCAAACTTTTTTATGAACTGGGAGTGCTGTTAACGTTTTTTGGGCAAACTTTATTGAGGGTACACTTAGCTTATTTTTGGGTCTCAGAACCCACATGGCTAGTTTAAAACCGCTCTGGTGCGGTTCTTTGAGGCTGTAGAGACATTGAGTGAGATGGGCGGGGCCTATTTTAACTGCATATATTGAGTCTGCTATAAAAATATTGGTGCATTTTAAAGCAGTTTTGCAGAACTTGTATGCTTTTTTTTCTCTTAAAGGCGCAGTACCGTTTTTTATGATTATTTTTTTCACTAAAAAAGTGTTTTCAAGCTTGTTTGTAGTCATTACTAGCCTGTTCAACATGTCTGACATTGAGGAAAGTCATTGTTAAATATGTTTAGAAGCCATTGTGGAACCCCCACTTAGAATGTGTCCCTCATGCACTGAAAGGTCAATTGCAAAGAACATATTTTAGCTACTAAAATTATGTCGCAGGATGATTCTCAGTCAGAAGGGAATCGGGTTATGCCATCTAATTCTCCCCAAGTGTCACAACCATTAACGCCCGCACAAGTGACGCCAAGTACTTCTAGTGCGTCTAATTCTTTCACCCTGCAAGATTTGGCCGCAGTTATGAATACTACCCTCACAGAGGTTTTATCTAAGCTGCCTGGGTTGCAGGGGAAGCGCAGTAGGTCTGGTGTGAGAACAAATGCTGAGCCCTCTGACGCTTTATTAGCCATATCCGATGTACCCTCACAATGTTCTGAGTTGGGGGTGAGGGATTTGCTGTCTGAGGGAGAGATTTCTGATTCAGGAAAGATGTTCCCTCAGACAGACTCAGATATGACGGCTTTTAAATTTAAACTAGAACACCACTGCTTATTGCTCAGGGAGGTTTTAGCGACTCTGGATGATTGTGACCCTATTGTAGTTCCAGAGAAATTGTGTAAAATGGACAGATTTCTAGAGGTTCCTGCCTACACTGATGTTTTTCCGGTCCCTAAGAGGATTTCAGACATTGTTACTAAGGAGTGGGATAGACCAGGTATTCCGTTCGCTCCCCCTCCTACTTTTAAAAAAATGTTTCCTATATCAGACACCATGCGGGACTCGTGGCAGATGGTCCCTAAGGTGGAAGGAGCTATTTCTACCCTGGATAAGCGTACAACTATACCTATTGAGGACAGTTGTGCTTTCAAAGATCCTATGGATAAAAAATTAGAGGGTCTCCTAAAGAAAATATTTGTTCATCAGGGTTTTCTTCTCCAACCTATAAGCGTGCATTGTTCCTGTAACTACTGCAGCTGCTTTTTGGTTCGAGGCTCTGGAGGAGGCTCTTCACGTTGAGACCCCATTAGATGATATTCTGGATAGAATTAGGGCTCTCAAGCTAGCTAATTCTTTCATTACAGATGCGGCTTTTCAACTGGCTAAATTAGCGGCAAAGAATTCAGGTTTTGCCATTTTAGTGCGTAGAGCGTTATGGCTTAAGTCCTGGTCTGCTGATGTGTCGTCAAAATCTAATCTTTTAGCCATCCCTTTCAAGGGTAAGACCCTATTCGGGCCTGAACTGAAAGAGATCATTTCAGACATCACTGGAGGGAAAGGCCATGCCCTTCCTCAGGATAAGACAAATAAGATGAGGACCAAACAAAATAATTTTCGTTCCTTTCGAAACTTCAAAGGTGGTCCCTCTACCTCTTCCCCTGCTGCAAAGCAAGAGGGCAATTTTGCTCAATCCAAGTCAGTCTGGAGACCTAACCAGACTTGGAACAAGGGTAAACAGGCCAAGAAGTCCGCTGCTGCCACCAAGACAGCATGAAGGGGTAGCCCCTGATCCGGGACCAGATCTAGTAGGGGGCAGACTTTCTTTCTTTGCTCAGGCTTGGGCAAGAGACGTTCAGGACTCCTGGGCTTTAGAAATCGTAACTGAGGGGTATCTTCTAGATTTCAAAGATTCTCCTCCAAGGGGGAGATTCCATCTTTCTCAATTGTCTGTAAACCAGACAAAAAGAGAGGCATTCTTATGCTGTGTAGAAGACCTATATACCATGGGAGTGATCTGTCCAGTTCCGAAAACAGAACAGGGGCAGGGGTTCTACTCCAATCTGTTTGTGGTTCCCAAAAAAGAGGGAACCTTCAGACCAATTTTAGATCTCAAGATCCTAAACAAATTCCTCAGAGTCCCATCCATCAAGATGGAGACCATTCGGACTATTTTACCAATGATCCAGGAGGGTCAATATATGACCACCGTGGACTTAAAGGATGCGTATCTACACATCCCTATCCACAAAGATCATCACCAGTTCCTCAGGTTCGCCTTTCTGGACAAGCATTACCAGTTTGTGGCTCTTCCCTTCGGGTTGGCCACAGCTCCCAGAATTTTCGCAAAGGTGCTAGGATCCCTTCTGGCGGTTCTAAGGCCGCGGGGCATAGCAGTGGCGCCTTATCTGGACGATATCTTAATTCAGGCGTCGACTTACCATCTAGCCAAGTCTCACACGGACATTGTGTTGGCTTTTCTAAGATCTCACGGATGGAAGGTGAACGTAAAAGAGTTCACTTATCCCTCTCACAAGAGTTCCATTCCTGGGAACTTTGATAGATTCGGTGGACATGAAAATTTTTCTGACGGAGGTCAGGAAATCAAAGATTTTAACCACCTGCCGAGCTCTTCATTCTATTCCTCGGCCGTCAGTGGCTCAGTGTATGGAGGTAATCGGACTCATGGTAGCGGCAATGGACATAGTTCCGTTTGCTCGCTTGCATCTCAGACCACTGCAACTATGCATGCTCAAACAGTGGAATGGGGATTATACAGATTTATCTCCTCAGATAAATCTGGATCAAGAGACCAGAGACTCCCTCTTCTTTGGTGGTTGTCACAGGATCATCTGTCCCAGGGAATGTGTTTCCGCAGGCCAGCATGGGTCATAGTGACGACGGACGCCAGCCTATTGGGCTGGGGTGCAGTCTGGAATTCCCTGAAAGCACAGGGTTTGTGGACTCAGGAGGAGGCTCTCCTCCCGATAAATATTCTAGAACTGAGATCGATATTCAACGCGCTTCAGGCGTGGCCTCATCTGGCTTCGGCCAGATTCATAAGATTCCAGTCGGACAATATCACGACTGTAGCATATATCAATCATCAGGGGGGAACAAAGAGTTCTCTAGTGATGATAGAGGTTACCAAAATAATTTGATGGGCAGAGACTCACTCTTGGCATATTTCAGCAATGTATATCCCAGGAGTGGAGAACTGGGAAGGGGATTTTCTAAGTCGTCAGACTTTTCATCCGGGGGAGTGGGAACTCCATCTGGAGGTGTTTTCACAATTGATTCAGCAATGGGGCACACCAGAATTGGATCTGATGGCATCTCATCAGAACGCCAAACTTCCTTGTTACGGGTCCAGGTCATGGGATCCTCGGGCAGTACTGATGGATGCTCTAGCAGTACCCTGGTCGTTCAACCTGGCTTATGTGTTTCCACCATTTCCTCTCCTTCCTCGTTTGATTGCCAGAATGAAACAGGAGAGAACTTCTGTGATTTTGATAGCACCTGCGTGGCGATGCAGGACTTGGTATGCAGACCTGGTGGACATGTCATCTCTTCCACCATGGACTCTGCCACTGAGACTGGACCTTCTGATTCAAGGTCCGTTCCAGCATCCAAATCTAGTTTTTCTGCGGCTGACTGCTTGGAGATTGAACGCTTTATTTTATCCAAGCGGGGTCTCTCTGAGTCGGTCATAGATACCTTGATTCAGGATCGAAAGCCTGTCACCAGGAAAATTTATCATAAGATATGGCGTAAATATCTTTATTGGTGCGAATCCAAAGGCTACTCATGGAGTAAGATCAGGATTCCTAGCATTTTGTCCTTTCTCCAAGAAGGATTGGAGAAAGGGCTATCAGCTAGTTCCTTAAAGGGACAGATATCTGCTTTATCAATTCTACTGCACAAGCGTCTGGCAAATGTTTCAGACGTTCAGTCGTTCTGTCAGGCTTTAGTTAGAATCAAGCCTGTGTTTAAACCTGTTGCTCCGCCATGGAGTCTGAATTTATTTCTTAAAGTTCTTCAAGGGGTTCCGTTTGAACCTATGCATACCATAGATATTAAGCTTCTATTCTGTTTTTAGTTGCTATCTCTTCAGCTCGAAGAGTTTCTGAACTATCTGCATTGCAATGCGACTCTCCTTATCTTGTTTTCCATGCTGATAAGGTGGTTTTGCGTACCAAACCTGGATTCCTTCCTAAGGTTGTTACTAATAGGAATATCAATCAGGAAATTGTTGTTCCTTCTCTGTGTCCTAATCCTTCCTCTAAGAAGGAGCGTCTGTTGCACAACTTGGACGTGGTTCGTGCTTTGAAGTTTTACTTGCAAGCAACCAAAGATTTCCGTCAAACATCTTCTTTGTTTGTTGTCTATTCTGGAAAACGTAGAGGTCAAAAAGCTACGGCTACCTCTTTCTTTTTGGCTGAAAAGCATCATCCGTTTGGCATACGAGACTGCTGGACAGCAACCTCCTGAAAGGATTACAGCTCACTCTACTAGAGCGGTGGCTTACACTTGGGCTTTTAAAAATGATGCTTCTGTTGAACAGATTTGTAAGGCTGCGACTTGGTCTTCGCTTCATACCTTTTCCAAATTTTACAAATTTTATACTTTTGCTTCTTCGGAGGCTATTTTTGGGAGAAATGTTCTTCAAGCAGTGGTGCCTTCTGTTTAACCATCTGTCTTGTCCCTCCCGTTCATCCGTGTCCTGTAGCTTTTGTATTGTATCCCACAAGTAAAGGATGAATCCGTGGACTCGTCGTACCTTATAGAAGAAAAGTAAATTTATGCTTACCTGATAAATTAAT
This sequence comes from Bombina bombina, assembly GCF_027579735.1. NCBI lineage: Eukaryota > Metazoa > Chordata > Amphibia > Anura > Bombinatoridae > Bombina > Bombina bombina. Next base: position 918,750,893 of record NC_069503.1, read on the forward strand.
TTCTTCTATGGTACGACGAGTCCATGGTCCGCCCTGTCATTTTAAGACAGATTATATTTTTTTATTTTAAACTTCAGTCACCTCTGCACCTTTTAGTTTCTCCTTTTTCTTCCTGTACCTTCGGTCGAATGACTGGGGGGTGGAGCTAAGGGAGGAGCTATATAGACAGCTCTGCTGTGGTGCTCTTTGCCATTTCCTGTTAGCAGGAGGATAATATCCCACAAGTAAAGGATGAATCCGTGTACTCGTCGTACCATAGAAGAAATTAATTTATCAGGTAAGCATAAATTTACTTTTTCTGAGGCGGTCTTTGAGACCATAATTCAGGCTCGTAAGCCTGTTACTAGAAAGATTTACCATAAGGTATGGCGTTAATAACTTTTAGGTGTGAATCCAAAGACTACTCTTGGAGTAGGGTTAGAATTCCTAGGATTTTGTCTTTTCTCCAGGAAGGTCTAGAGACGGAATTGTGACATAGAGGTTTGGCGAATGTACCAGATGTTCAATCTTTAGTCAGGCTCTGGTCAGAATCAGGCCTGTGTTTAAGTCTGTTGCTCCTCCTTTGAGCCTTAACCTTGTTTCTTTTTGCTATATCTTCTGCTCGGAGAGTTTCGGAACTCTCGGCTTTGCAGTGTGATTAGCCTTATTTTATCTTTCATGCTGATAAAGCGGTTATCGTACGAAGTTGGATTTTCTTCCTAAAGTAGTTTTGGATAAAAATATTAATCCAGAAATTGTTGTTCCTTCTTTATGTCCTAATCCTCCTTCTTTCAGAGAATGTTTGTTGCACAGCATGTTGTGCATGCTTTGAAATTCTTCCTGCAGGCAATTAAGGATTTTCGCCAATCTTCTGCCCTGTTTGTTTGTTTCTCAGGAAAGCGTAAAGGTCAGAAAGCTACTGCTACTACTTTCTCTATGGTTGAGAAGTATAGTTAGTTTTGCTTATGAGACTGTTGGTCAACAGCCCCCTGAGAGAATTACAGCTCATTCCACGAGGGCTGTTTCTTCTTTTTGGGCTTTCAAAAATGAAGTTTCTGTGGAACAGTTTTGCAAGGCTGCAACTTGGTCCTCTTTGCATACTTTTTCCAAATTTTGATATTTTTGCCTCGGCTGAGGCTTCTTTTAGGAGAAAGGTTCTTCAAGCGGTGGTGCCTTCTATTTAGGTCTTCCTGTCTTTTTCTCCCACCCTAGTCATCTGTGTCCTCTAACTTAAAGGGACACTGAACCCAAATTTTTTCTTTCGTGATTCAGATAGAGCATGAAATTTTAAGCAACTTTCTAATTTACTCCTATTATCAAATTTTATTCATTCTCTTGGTGTCTTTATTTGAAATGCAAGAATGTAAGTTTAGATGCCGGCCCATTTTTGGTGAACAACCTGGGTTGTTCTTGCTGATTGGTGGATAAATTCATCCACCAATAAAAAAGAGCTTTCCAGAGGTCTGAACCAAACAAAAAGCTTAGATGCCTTCTTTTTCAAATAAAGATAACAAGAGAACAAAGAAAAAATGATAATAGGAGTAAATTAGAAAGTTGCTTAAAATTGCATGCTCTATCTGAATCACGAAAGAAAAATGTTGGGTTCAGTGTCCCTTTAAGTATTGGTTCCCACTAGTAATTGATGACGACTTGGACTCACCATATCTTAGGAAAGAAACTAAATTTATGCTTACCTGATAAATTTCTTTCTTTCCGGATATGGCGAGTCCACGATCCCACCCTTTTATTTAAGCCAGTTATTTTTGACTAAACCTCAGGCACCTATACACATTTGTGTTATTCCTTTTTTCCATTTCCCTTCGGTCGAATGACTGGGTATTGTGGGAAGGGGAGTGATACTTAACAGCTTTGCTGTGGTGTTCTTTGCCGCCTCCTGCTGGCCAGGAGTGATATTCCCACTAGTAATTGATGACGTCATGGACTCACCATATCCGGAAAGAAAGAAATTTATCAGGTAAGCATAAATTATGTTTTTTTGTTGGCTATTGCCTCTGCGTGCAGAGTTTCTGAGATTTCTGCTTTGCAATGTGATCTTATCTGTTTTTTCATGCTGATAAGACGGTTTTACACACTAAACTAGGGTTCCTCCCTAAGTGGTATCGAATCGTAACATTAATCAAGAAATTGTTGCTCCTTCCTTGTGTCCTAATCCTTCTTCAGCGAAGGAACGTTTGCTTCACAATCTAGATGTGGTTCATGTCTTGAAGTTCTATCTTCAGGCTACTAAGTAATTCAGACAATCTTCCTCTTTGTTTGTCATCTATACTGGGAAGCGTAAGGGGCAGAAGTCTACTACTTTCTGGTTGAGGAGTTTCATCCGCTTAGCTTATGCGACAGCGGGACGACAGCCTCCTGAGAGGATAATGGCTCATTCCACTAGAGCAGTAGCTTCCTCTTGGGCTTTTAAGAATGAAGCCTCAATGGATCAGATTTGTGTGCAGCTACACACTTTTTCAATGGGCGGCCCCCGTTTTTATATTATTTCTTCTGGCACCTTTTATACCCTGATGTTTCTCCTACTTTTCCTTGTTCCCTCAACAGAATGACTGGGGGGATAGGGGAAGTGGGAGGGATATTTAAGCCTTTGGCTGGGGTGTCTTTGCCTCCTCCTGGTGGCCAGGTGTTGTATTTCCCAAAAGTAAGGAATGAAGTCGTGGACTCTCCCTGCCAGGAAGGAAAGGAATTTATCTGGTAAGCATAAATTATGTTTTTAAATTTAGCTTTTATATACATTCATTATTTGTATTCATTAATGTGTTTTATAATTTCTGAAAATATAGTTGTTGTTTTTTTTATAGCTTCCAGATAATTGTTTTTTTCAATTTTAGGTTCAAGTCCTGCTGTCCTTCCTATGGCTAAAGGTACTTCCTCACCTGCTCCGCCGCCACCACCACCTCCACCCCCTCCTCTCCCTCCTCCTGGGCTTCAACGTAGTATCTCTGCAATTGACCTAATTAAGGAGCGCAAAGGAAAGAAAAGCACATCAGAACAACCCTTCACTGACTGTACACCAAAGAAGCCTGAAATGCCAAACATGCTGGATGTACTCAAAGACATGAACAGAGTGAAATTACGCTCTGTAAAAAGGTAAACTGAACAGTAAAATCAAGTTGAGCTTGAACTGTTGACCTTTTACATGATTTCTTTACTTTTTTATTTCTTGTTTATTTCTTGTTAACATCTTAACCCACTTAGATTTGAACATCATACATTAAAGTAATACCTTTTCATTCTAAATTATTTGTTTCTACCAGAAAATAACTATTGCTCTTAAAGTTTTTTCCCAGAAATAAATGTTGATCATTTTAATCAGGAAACAATTTGTAGAAAAGCTCAACACAAATTTTTATAAGAAATACCAATAAGCAAGTTTTGGTCTTCTGTAACAATAACAAATGATAGATCTGATAAAGAGAAATTTTATATTGCCTTATTCAATAAAAAAATCTGATATAGTTTGATAGTAAATCTGTTCACTGTACTGTATTAACGCATGCAAAATTATTTGACAGACCACAAAACCTTTAAGCATGAGTAATAGGTTGCATTTTATTTTGTCGTGAATTCCAGTTAAATAACAAAAAGTGGAGGGCCAGAAGTTTTTGTTTGCTTAAATAAGTTATTTTTGGAAGAATATGCAAACAAAAACTTCTGGCATTAAGAGGAAATAAAGCAGCCAGTAGTGCAATACGAGTTTTAAAGTTCATAGTGCAAAAAGAAACCTAGTAAAAAAAATTACTTGGAATTGTCCATTGGAGGGAGAGAAGTACAGGACTCACAATCTTACCTCTCCCAAGTGCATATGGTGCATTTCTGGCACAACCCCAAGCCTCTTCTGCTCTGCTACTGGTTCACACAACAATGCCTAGTGCTTATTTTCTGGTCTGTTCTCTCATGAAGTTCTGTGGCATGACCTAGTGTTTCACTGACTGGAATGACAGCTGCGGCCCCTGTGTCCCCTTCCTGTTCCAGACTTGCCAGCACTGTCATTCAGCTAAAGTTTCCAGCATGCCACACAACTAGATGAGGACTTCAACTAAATGACGGAACTAGTGAGTAAGGAAATCGGTTTGAACTCTGCCATCAAGTACATTGCAGTGACAGCGTGCTTGGGCAGAGGTGGAGCTATAAGTGGTGCAGCCGGTGCAGTGCCACTGCGAACGAGTGTAGGAGGCGGCCCATCAAGTGCTAAAGGGACCTCACACTCACATTTTATACAATGTTTTGTGTGGTGGGTGTAGCAAAGCTGTGTGTAGGACTCTGTGAGGACGGCTCTCCTAAAGTATGGCTAAGTAAGTATGCCACTTCCTCTCACAGTGCATCCTGACTGAGAGATCTCTCATGGTTTTCCCTCCCCATCCAACGCGGAGCTGTGACTGTCTGCAGTGAGTTCAGACAGCAAACAGGGCAGGAGTGAATTACTGTTCCAGACGTTACGGAAGGTAAAGGGGCTGTGTCTGTGAGGCATCGCATACTGTAAGCAGCAGCTCAGATTACTTTTCCCTTGCTGCTGTTTTGTTTTTTGCAGCCCGTCTGGTCTAGTAGTATGGTCCTAACCAGCTTCTCCCTGCTAGCTCCATTCTGTAACTAGTGGAATGTGGAAGTGAATCGCTCTATTGTTTTTTTTTTTGTACATAAAATTGAAATTGATGTATCTGTCAGAAGAAAAACCCCACGTGTGTGTGTATGCATGCATATGTGTGTGTGTGTGTATGTATGTATGTATGTGTGTATGTATATATATATATATATATATATATATATATATATATATATATATATATATATGTGTGTGTGTGTGTATGTATGTATATGTATATATGTGTATATATATGTGTATATATATATATATATATATAATATATATATATATATATATTATATATATATATATAAAAATCTGGATAAGGATAAGCACTCACTGGATTTCAACACAAAATTATTTATTTGGCAGTGACGTTTCGGGGCATTCACCCCTTCCTCAGACTCTGTCTGAGGAGGGGGTGAATGCCCCGAAACGTCACTGCCAAATAAATAATTTTGTGTTGAAATCCAGTGAGTGCTTATCCTTATCCAGATTGAATATTTCGTTAAGCACCCTGGTCTGTGTCTGGGTTGGCAAGTGAGAGTGCACTTATTTGGAGTCTGTGTATGTATATATATGTATATATATATATATATTCAGCAAAAGAAGACGGCACTCACTGGGTCTTAATCCAAACCAATTTTATGTATATAACGTTTCGGGGTCCCCCCCCCCTTTCTCAAATAAACAGACAGATATATATATATATATATATATATATATATATATATATATATATATATATATATATATATATATATATATATATATATATATGAATACAGAAGGTCCAGCACTCACTATGCTCAATCAAAGCTGGGGTGCGCCCCACAAATTGTATAAGTAGTAAGTCCAAAGAGAGCACTCGCCATGTGAAAATATTTTAATCCAAAATGCTGTAAACGTTTTCGGGGAGTGACCCCGTCATCATTTCTGTCTGATGACGGGGTCACTCCCCAAAAACGTTTACAGCATTTTGGATTAAAATATTTTCACTAATGGCGAGTGGTCTCTTTGGATATATATATATATATATATATATATAATGAAGTCAGGGTCCCAGTGTGTAATATACCTTTAAATCTTGAATACCCTTTTGGAGAACTCTCCACCCACTACCTGATTCGCATGTATTTATTGCCGCCTCCCTCCTACTAGCATTGCCTGATTATTGAAGAAAGTTTATCTCTCTAAATATTGCTCTGTGTTTTTGGGTTAAACTAACTTTTATTAGTAGGACCTATTTCTTCTGTTAAGTGTGATCAGTCCACGGGTCATCATTACTTCTGGGATATTACTCCTCCCCAACAGGAAGTGCAAGAGGATTCACCCAGCAGAGCTGCATATAGCTCCTCCCCTCTACGTCACTCCCAGTCATTCTCTTGCACCCAACGACTAGATAGGATGTGTGAGAGGACTATGGTGATTATACTTAGTTTTATATCTTCAATCAAAAGTTTGTTATTTTAAAATAGCACCGGAGTGTGTTATTATCTCTCTGGCAGAGTTTGAAGAAGAATCTACCAGAGTTTTTGTTATGATTTTAGCCGGAGTAGTTAAGATCATATTGCTGTTTCTCGGCCATCTGAGGAGAGGTAAACTTCAGATCAGGGGACAGCGGGCAGATGAATCTGCATAGAGGTATGTAGCAGTTTTTATTTTCTGACAATGGAATTGATGAGAAAATCCTGCCATACCGATATAATGTCATGTATGTATACTTTACACTTCAGTATTCTGGGGAATGGTACTTCACTAGAATTACACTGTAAGAAATACATAAAGCTGTTTAATAACTAGAGATTATGTTTAACGTTTTTGCTGGAATGTAAAATCGTTTTCATTTGCTGAGGTACTGAGTGAATAAATGTTTGGGCACTATTTTTCCACTTGGCAGTTGCTTAATCTGTTTTCTGACAGTTTCTGTTCTCCCTCACTGCTGTGTGTGAGGGGGAGGGGCCGTTTTTTGGCGCTTTTACTATGCATCAAATATTTCAGTCAGCAACTCATTGTATTCCCTGCATGATCCGGTTCATCTCTACAGAGCTCAGGGGTCTTCAAAACTTATTTTGAGGGAGGTAATTTCTCTCAGCAGAGCTGTGAGAATTATAGTTTGACTGAGATAAAAAACGTTTATTCTGTAATTTGTTTCCTGCTTTCAGAATTTGTTATCTTTGCTAATGGGATTAAACCTTTGCTAAAGTTGTGTTGTTTACAAGGATTGAGGCTATAACTGTTTCAATTTATTAATTTTCAACTGTCATAGATCTTCTGTGCTTCTTAAAGGCACAGTACGTTTTAATATTATTCTAATTGAATTGTATTTCCAAGTTGCAAGTTTATTTGCTAGTGTGTTAAACATGTCTGATTCAGAGGATGATACCTGTGTCATTTGTTGCAATGCCAAAGTGGAGCCCAATAGAAATTTATGTACTAACTGTATTGATGCTACTTTAAATAAAAATCAATCTGTACAAATTGAACAAATTTCACCAAACAACGAGGGGAGAGTTATGCCGACTAACTCGCCTCACGTGTCAGTACCTACATCTCCCGCTCAGAGGGAGGTGCGTGATATTGTAGCGCCGAGTACATCTGGGCGGCCATTACAAATCACATTACAGGATATGGCTACTGTTATGACTGAGGTTTTGGCTAAATTACCAGAACTAAGAGGTAAGCGTGATCACTCTGGGGTGAGAACAGAGTGCGCTGATAATATTAGGGCCATGTCAGACACTGCGTCACAGGTGGCAGAACATGAGGACGGAGAACTTCATTCTGTGGGTGACGGTTCTGATCCAAACAGACTGGATTCAGATATTTCAAATTTTAAATTTAAACTGGAAAACCTCCGTGTATTACTAGGGGAGGTGTTAGCGGCTCTGAATGATTGTAACACAGTTGCAATACCAGAGAAAATGTGTAGGTTGGATAAATATTTTGCGGTACCGACGAGTACTGAGGTTTTTCCTATACCTAAGAGACTTACTGAAATTGTTACTAAGGAGTGGGATAGACCCGGTGTGCCGTTCTCACCCCCTCCGATATTTAGAAAAATGTTTCCAATAGACGCCACCACAAGGGACTTATGGCAAACGGTCCCTAAGGTGGAGGGAGCAGTTTCTACCTTAGCTAAGTGTACCACTATCCCGGTGGAGGATAGCTGTGCTTTTTCAGATCCAATGGATAAAAAGTTAGAGGGTTACCTTAAGAAAATGTTTGTTCAACAAGGTTTTATATTGCAACCCCTTGCATGCATTGCGCCGATCACGGCTGCAGCGGCATTCTGGATTGAGTCTCTGGAAGAGAACATTGGTTCAGCTACTCTGGACGACATTACGGACAGGCTTAGAGTCCTTAAACTAGCTAATTCATTCATTTCGGAGGCCGTAGTACATCTTACTAAACTTACGGCGAAGAATTCAGGATTCGCCATTCAGGCACGCAGGGCGCTGTGGCTAAAATCCTGGTCAGCTGATGTTACTTCTAAGTCTAAATTGCTTAATATACCTTTCAAAGGGCAGACCTTATTCGGGCCCGGGTTGAAAGAGATTATCGCTGACATTACAGGAGGTAAAGGCCATGCCCTGCCTCAGGACAAAGCCAAGACTAGACAGTCTAATTTTCGTTCCTTTCGTAATTTCAAAGCAGGAGCAGCATCAACTTCCTCTGCACCAAAACAGGAAGGAGCTGTTGCTCGCTACAGACAAGGCTGGAAACCTAACCAGTCCTGGAACAAGGGCAAGCAGACTAGGAAACCTGCTGCTGCCCCTAAAACAGCATGAATTGAGGGCCCCCGATCCGGGATCGGATCTAGTGGGGGGCAGACTTTCTCTCTTCGCCCAGGCTTGGGCAAGAGATGTTCAGGATCACTGGGCGCTAGAGATAATATCTCAGGGATACCTTCTGGACTTCAAATACTCTCCTCCAAGAGAGAGATTTCATCTGTCAAGATTGTCAACAATCCAGACAAAGAAAGAGGCGTTTCTACGCTGCGTACAAGAGCTCTTGTTAATGGGAGTAATCCATCCAGTTCCACGATCAGAACAGGGACAGGGGTTTTACTCAAATCTGTTTGTGGTTCCAAAAAAAGAGGGAACTTTCAGACCAATCCTGGACTTAAAGATCCTAAACAAATTCCTAAGAGTTCCATCGTTCAAGATGGAGACTATTCGGACAATTTTACCTATGATCCAAGAAGGTCAGTACATGACCACTGTAGATTTGCTTACCTTCACATACCGATTCACAAAGATCATTATCGGTACCTAAGGTTTGCCTTCCTAGACAGGCATTACCAGTTTGTGGCTCTTCCATTCGGATTGGCTACAGCTCCAAGAATCTTCACAAAGGTTCTGGGTGCTCTTCTGGCGGTACTAAGACCGCGGGGAATCTCGGTAGCTCCATACCTAGACGACATTCTGATACAAGCTTCAAGCTTTCAAACTGCCAAGTCTCATACAGAGTTAGTGCTGGCATTTCTAAGGTCACATGGATGGAAGGTGAACGAAAAGAAAAGTTCACTCGTTCCACTCACAAGAGTTCCCTTCCTGGGGACTCTTATAGATTCTGTAGAAATGAAGATTTACCTGACAGAGGACAGGCTAACAAGACTTCAAAGTGCTTGCCGCACCCTTCATTCCATTCAACACCCGTCAGTGGCTCAATGCATGGAGGTAATCGGCTTAATGGTAGCGGCAATGGACATAGTACCCTTTGCACGCTTACACCTCAGACCACTGCAACTGTGCATGCTAAGTCAGTGGAATGGGGATTACTCAGACTTATCCCCTTCTCTGAATCTGGATCAAGAGACCAGAAATTCTCTTCTATGGTGGCTTTCTCGGCCACATCTGTCCAGGGGGATGCCATTCAGCAGACCAGACTGGACAATTGTAACAACAGACGCCAGCCTTCTAGGTTGGGGTGCCGTCTGGAATTCTCTGAAGGCTCAGGGACAATGGAGTCAGGAGGAGAGTCTCCTGCCAATAAACATTTTGGAATTGAGAGCAGTTCTCAATGCCCTCCTGGCTTGGCCCCAGTTGACAACTCGGGGGTTCATCAGGTTTCAGTCGGACAACATCACGACTGTAGCTTACATCAACCATCAGGGAGGGACAAGAAGCTCCCTAGCTATGATGGAAGTATCAAAGATAATTCGCTGGGCAGAGTCTCACTCTTGCCACCTGTCAGCAATCCACATCCCGGGAGTGGAGAACTGGGAGGCGGATTTCTTAAGTCGTCAGACTTTTCATCCGGGGGAGTGGGAACTTCATCCGGAGGTCTTTGCCCAAATACTTCGACGTTGGGGCAAACCAGAGATAGATCTCATGGCGTCTCGACAGAACGCCAAGCTTCCTCGTTACGGGTCCAGATCCAGGGATCCAGGAGCAGTCCTGATAGATGCTCTGACAGCACCTTGGGACTTCAGGATGGCTTACGTGTTTCCACCCTTCCCGTTGCTTCCTCGATTGATTGCCAGAATCAAACAAGAGAGAGCATCAGTGATTCTAATAGCACCTGCGTGGCCACGCAGGACTTGGTATGCAGACCTGGTGGACATGTCATCCTGTCCACCTTGGTCTCTACCTCTGAAACAGGACCTTCTGATACAGGGTCCCTTCAAACATCAAAATCTAACTTCTCTGAAGCTGACTGCTTGGAAATTGAACGCTTGATTTTATCAAGACGTGGGTTTTCTGAGTCAGTTATTGATACCTTAATACAGGCTAGGAAACCTGTTACCAGAAAGATTTACCATAAGATATGGCGTAAATACCTATATTGGTGTGAATCCAAAGGTTACTCTTGGAGTAAGGTTAGGATTCCTAGGATATTGTCTTTTCTACAAGAAGGTTTAGAAAAGGGTTTATCTGCTAGTTCTTTAAAGGGACAGATCTCAGCTCTGTCCATTCTGTTACACAAACGTCTGTCAGAAGTTCCTGACGTCCAGGCTTTTTGTCAGGCTTTGGCCAGGATTAAGCCTGTGTTTAAAACTGTTGCTCCACCATGGAGTTTAAACCTTGTTCTTAATGTTTTACAGGGCGTTCCGTTTGAACCCCTTCATTCCATTGATATAAAGTTGTTATCTTGGAAAGTTCTATTTTTAATGGCTATTTCCTCGGCTCGAAGAGTCTCTGAATTATCAGCCTTACATTGTGATTCTCCTTATTTGATTTTTCATTCGGATAAGGTAGTCCTGCGTACTAAACCTGGGTTCTTACCTAAGGTAGTTACTAACAGGAATATCAATCAAGAGATTGTTGTTCCTACTTTATGCCCAAATCCTTCTTCAAAGAAGGAACGTCTACTGCACAACCTGGATGTAGTCCGTGCTCTAAAATTTTACTTACAGGCAACTAAGGAATTTCGACAAACGTCTTCTCTGTTTGTCATTTACTCTGGGCAGAGGAGAGGTCAAAAAGCTTCCGCTACCTCTCTTTCTTTTTGGCTTCGTAGCATAATTCGTTTAGCTTATGAGACTGCTGGACAGCAGCCTCCTGAAAGAATTACAGCTCATTCTACTAGAGCTGTGGCTTCCACTTGGGCCTTCAAGAATGAGGCCTCTGTTGAACAGATTTGCAAGGCTGCAACTTGGTCTTCGCTTCATACTTTTTCCAAATTTTACAAATTTGACACTTTTGCTTCATCGGAGGCTATTTTTGGGAGAAAGGTTCTTCAGGCAGTGGTTCCTTCTGTATAAAGAGCCTGCCTATCCCTCCCGTCATCCGTGTACTTTTGCTTTGGTATTGGTATCCCAGAAGTAATGATGACCCGTGGACTGATCACACTTAACAGAAGAAAACATAATTTATGCTTACCTGATAAATTCCTTTCTTCTGTAGTGTGATCAGTCCACGGCCCGCCCTGTTTTTAAGGCAGGTAAATATTTTTTAATTTATACTCCAGTCACCACTTCACCCTTGGCTTTTCCTTTCACACTACAGAAGAAAGGAATTTATCAGGTAAGCATAAATTATGTTTTTCAGCTCTTACTTTTTTTTAAATTGTGAATTATACTCGCTACCAGATTGTAACCAAAGTTTCAAGAGACTTAAATACCATTAGGATTGCATTCGCAAACTCTCCAAGTCTTTCTGATCATCACTGCAGACTCATCGCATAAACAGCTCATTTAAGACTATTCAACTAACCTTTGTTTCCGGTAACGCTGTTCACAAAGCTCGACTTCTGCATAACGGCATTCTGCTCAGACACGTAATCGACTTTGGTTAATTCAGCTGCACAATCCGTCGTTTCCATTCGCATCAGACCACAAGTATTGTTGCTTTACTTACTAACTTTGTACACTGTGAAATACTGTTGTTCATGCCTTATTTACAAGTTACATCTTAAGAGGTGTTTGGTCTACCTTTATTCTTATGTGCATTACTGAACCATGTATGAGTCAAAGAGAAACCCAGTATCAGTATATGGAATCCAAGGTATAAAGTCCTTCTTAGTATAATGTGTGCTTTGGCGTGTAATGCAAACAAGCAATAAGTGAAACAAACGTGTGTCCACAAAAGACCAGGCAGCAAGTAAATCAAACTGAATCAGCGTGGTAAACTTCACTCACTAGAGGAGGGTACTTGCGGGGTTTCAAGACAGTGTTGGTACCTATGCCCGTCTCACTGCTCCAACAGGAAAACTGCCACTCTGGGGAAAGAAAACAGCCTGGGACGAAGCGGAGGAAACCGCCATCCGCCTCAACTTATCCCGGCTACAGTCCTCACAGCTAGTGGAAACACTCCTCCCCTCTCCTACGTCCCTCGGTGAGACTTGCGACACTGTATTAGTTGAAAACGCTGCTCAGTGGACACGCCTCGCACACATGCTCCTTAAACATCCAATGGCAACAGATCCTCGGCTGGAATACTGGAAAGGCAAATTTGTATTCAAAGAAAGACGGCTCCAGCTGAGGTTAAAACGAAAGTCCTTTATTTGAAAACTTTAATACATGTGAAACACAGCAAGCGAGTGAAAGGTGCTGAGGGCGCAGCACTGTCTGGCTTACATGTTTCGGAAATGATCACTCGCTTGCTGTGTTTCACATGTATTAAAGTTTTCAAATAAAGGACTTTCGTTTTAACCTCAGCTGGAGCCGTCTTTCTTTGAATACATTACTGAACCAAGCATAAATCCTATACGTCAAAGAGTTGCAATCCGTATCTAAGTATCCCTTTAACAAACCTTAAGACTCTGCATTACTCTGCAACTAATATTGAGCTGGACATGTTCCTTTGCTAATATGTGTAGCAGATTCATTTCTCTGAGTATATCACTCTATAATATTTATCCCTCTAATGGAAATGCATTATTTGGGTTAATATATTTTAAGATATACATATATTGGTAAATTGTTGACATAGTGGGACTCCTTTATTTTATGGAATCAAGGGTTAATATCTCCTGAGGGGGGTTCGATTTTCTTCGACCTTGGACTGTCCGGAGCGTTCTTGTACCAGGCGGCTACTGGTCGGGTGCTAGCTGCTGTTCCTTATGGTTCATGTCACCCACGTAGTGCAGGTGTGCTGGTTATCCTGTTGGGTGCTGAGTCGTTCACTTTGGTAAAGTGTTTGTTTTTCTTGTTGCCTTCCATTACTAGATCTTACACGTCAACCCATTCCTCGGTGGACGGAGTGTCGGAGGGATTGTATACGGTCCTTTTTACCGTTCCTAATGTCGAGGGGGTTCTGGGTTCGGACCTTGCTAAGGCTTCATTGTGGGTTCAGTAGGTCCTTTGGCCTCGGAACCGAGTTTCTCCATTCCTAAATGGTTTGGAAGTTTAGAAGACCTCTGGACATCTGAGGTACCAGATTGGATGGCGATTTTTGTTTTCACTCTTGGTATCTTCTGGATGTCTGTTTCTTGTGGCCTAGTCGCAGCTACCTCTTGTAGGTTGCTGGGGCTGTTTTTTCCCTTCTTGGGTGGTCGGGTCATCTGTGTCTGGAAGTTCGGATATGTCCTTCCTTTTCCTTTCAAGTATCCCGCACGCTCTCATAATTGGGAGGGCAGGTGTTTTCCCTTTTTCCCCCGGTATTTGCCCCTGGTCAGCTTGTCTGCCAGGAGTTGTGGGGCTCCCATCGTTAGTCCTTGTGCTGTACAGGGTTTTCCGGGAGGCTGATCTTGTAAGGATCTTTGGAGATTATATCGTCTTCCAAAGCTAGGGGGCTTGTTTGGATCCTGTCCCTTGTAAACCCGGTGGTCTTTAGACCTTGGGGTGTTGCCCTTTGATCCTCTAGGAAATCTAGCTCTTTGGACTTGCAAGTAGAGGGTCCTGGGTTCAGATCCACCTCTGGGTGCTGGTTGCCATCTTCTTAGGCCTGTCTGAGCCTCTGGCGAGCGTCCAATGTCCAAGGACATTGGGATGTGGGATGCACTACCTAGGGTGCAATCCTCTGTATGTGGCAACTTGATGGTTCCTCAGGGAGTTACAACATTCGGCCAGTCCTGGGTTCTGCGGGTCTGGCTTATGGCCATGTCTCTCTTGTCTGAGATTTCGGGGTCTGGATTTCTGATTTCGGTCCTGGGCGGTTCAGTTCCAACCCATGGGTTTTGGCACATCTGATAACTGCCTGAAGGTTAGTTTTGCTGTCTCTCAGGCGGGGCCTTACAGTAGTCGTCGGGGCAGCTATTGCACCTTTCGATGTGGGCTTATGGTTGCTGTCTGAACTGAGCTGGCGTTAATGGTAGAATGGTCCCTTAATAGTTTTTTTACCGTTTCTCTACATCCTCTTCTCCATGCTGATTGATGGCGAAGCGGTTACCTTTGTGTTTGCCCTCCATTGATGAGATTGAGGCCCCAAAGGTCCTTATCTTCTCGTTTCCGACGGGTTTTTTCCCTTCCTTGCGTGCAAGATGTCATGGGGCTGGATTCTGGTACTAGGACGCTGTAGTTCAGTGCTCTATCTCCCTTTTTTAGGAATGTTCCTTCTTTAGGGAAGTGAACTGTGTAGGGGTTCTGGAACCCGAGCACATAGTATTTCTGTCATGGTTTCGATAGCATGCCAGATTTAAGTAATGGGTCAGAGTTGTTCTCCCAGGGGGTTCGTTTCCTCTTAGGCCCTCCTTCTCCTCCTGAGGTCTGGTTTGGAGAATTTTGTATTCTCTGTCTTGGGACGTTGCCAGCCTTTTTGGGCTGGGTCCATTACCTCGGAGTGGGGGTCGGCGATCTTTCTGCTCTGTTGAGTCTTGATTGTGTACTTTCAGTTGATCCTGTTCTACGTTCGGTGGGGGGCTTCACGGTGTTTCATCCCTCCACTGGTTGCATTTGTTGCTGGTGTTGGATGTTCTTCTAGGGTACGGATTTCTTCCTGGACGAGAGTGGTTGCTGAAATTTTTTGGCATTTCTCTGTGGGATGGTGTCCCACGATGGCTTAGGATCAGCTTTGCTGCATTGAGGCTGGAGCTCGCGAGTTCTTGTTCAGCTGTGGCTCTGTGTTCTTCAAGAGAGCCTCTTTCTTGCTAGGACAGTTAGTCTCTCCCAATCCTTGTCTGCAGGCTCTGAATTTTCCTTCGGTCCTGATATGGGTTTCCTACCTATGGTTTGGCTAGTTTTAGCGGTTGTGTCTGCTAAAATTATGGTACACTGGGGAGCTTAGGGCTTCCTTGGAGCACCATAAGTTGCATGGTGGTGTGTCGGCAGATCTGAGGGTAGGCTTTTGTTCTTCCTCGCGATCGTGTAATTTCATGCTGTGGTGCACTTCGAAGGGGCCACCTTCTGTACCCACCCTTTGTTTGCATTCAGTGTCCTCTATAGCTTGGGTATTGTTTTCACAAAAGTAATAAATTCAGCTGTGGACTCTTCCCGTTTAAGAAGAAAAACTTATATTATGCTTACCTGATAATTTTCTTTTCTTGTGACGGGAAGAGTCCACAGCTCCCCACCCGCGTTTTATCTATGGAGCGGCCGTATTTTAGTTTTTTATTCTTCTGGCACCTTTTTCACCCTGATATTTCTCCTACTGTTCCTTGTTCCCTTGGCAGAATGACTGGGGGATGAGGGAAGTGGGGGAGGTATTTAAGTCTTTTTCTGGGGTCTCTTTGCCTTCTCCTGGTGGCCAGGTTCTGAATTCCCAAAAGTAATGAATGCAGCTGTGGACTCTTCCCGTCAGAAGAAAATAAAATTATCAGGTAAGCATAATTTAAGTTTTATGGGCTGTTGGCATGGTTTTATTTTCTGATGGTTTTTCTCCCGATATCCATTTCGTACTCGCGTATTACTACTTTGTCTACTTTAGTTAAAAATATTTAACTTTTTTTTATATATACATACAGTCAATAGACACAGCGCATGAAAGAAAACAATATGCGGCTTATACATATAATTTGACATTTTATTTATTTAATGTCTCTCAGGTCACCAGAAGCGTTAAAATCAAGACCCTATGACCCGGCAACGCTTATTGCAGAAGCTTTAAAAAAGAAGTTTGCATACAGATACAGGAGTGACAGTCAGAGTGAATCAGAAAAGAGTGTTCCTAAACTAGAAAACAAATCAGCACCTGAAACTCCACTGGTAAGTATAGCTGCAGATATCTCCATTCAGTGGCCCAGAATATACCAATTACTATACAATGACAATCTCTACATTGAATGGGGATATTTTTTTGTAACAGAGAATAAGTAATTTTAATTGAAGTCACATAGTACCTTATCTGAGTAATATTTGTGATAACACTGTAGCAGTGCTTCCCAATTCTTCATATTGTTAGATGATTTCAAGGCATACCAACTGCTTTCACCTTTATAGAGATTTACTAACTGGGGAACCTAGAACATGCTAAACTATCATGCATATGTATGCTTTAGTTCCAATAGCTACTTTACTATGGTAGAAATATGATACGTAATGTTGCACACTCTGTACATTTAGTTTTGCTGCTACCGCAGAACGCTCTAAAACCACTGCACCAAAAACCACCTGGGTCTTCTAAAAAGTTCCAAGAGAATTTATCTCTATCTTGAAGCTTGTGGAAAAGAAAATACAACGTATCCTATCAGGATTTTGATTCTTTATATTCAGTGTTGCATTGCATTAGGTAACACTAGGCATGTTGTTTCCCCTTTGTTTCGGTTAAAAAAAATGTGCATTTAAGCCGTTTTTCAGCAAGATTGTGCATCTTTATATGAAGCCCATTATGCTCACTTCTGTCTTGTAGTAAAGCTTCCTATGGCCTGCTCTGCCCCCTGTACGCTGACTCTAACGCATATATTCATGGTTTTATGGTGATGAGTCTATTGGAAGTCCCCATATGCCATTTAAATGGAGGCCAAGGCACAAAGGACCTTTCTTTCATGTAATTAGCAAGAGTCCATGAGCTAGTGACGTATGGGATATACATTCCTACCAGGAGGGGCAAAGTTTCCCAAACCTCAAAATGCCTACAAATACACCCCTCACCACACCCACAATTCAGTTTTACAAACTTTGCCTCCCGTGGAGGTGGTGAAGTAAGTTTGTGCTAGATTCTTCGTTGATATGCGATTCGCAGCAGGCTGGAGCCCGGTTTTCCTCTCGGAGTACAGTTAATGTCAGAGGGATGTGAAGAGAGTATTGCCTATTTGAATACCATGGTCTCCTTCTACGGGATCTATTTCATAGGTTCTCTGTTATCGGTCGTAGAGATTTCTTCTCCTACCTCCCTTTTCAGATCGACGATATACTCTTATATACCATTACCTCTACTGATTCTCGTTTCAGTACTGGTTTGGCTATCTACTATATGTAGATGAGTGTCTTGGGGTAAGTAAGTCTTATTTTATTTGACACTCTAAAGCTATGGTTGGGCACTTTATTTTTAAAGTTCTAAATATATGTGTTTAAACTTATATTTGCCATGATTCAGGGTAATCAGTATTCCTTATTTCAGACAGTCAGTTTCATTATTGGGATAATGCATATGAAGGATTATTTTTTCTTACCTTAAAAAAAAATTTTCAATTTACTTTTTTCCCTGTGGGCTGTTAGGCTCGCGGGGGCTGAAAATGCTTCAATTTATTGCGTCATTTTTGGCGTGGACTTTTTTGGCGCAAAAATTTTGTCATTTCCGGCGCCCTAATTGACGCCGGAAGTTGTTCGTGGTTGCGTCATTTTTCTCTTAAGTGTATCCAGTCCACGGATCATCCATTACTTGTGGGATATTCTCTTTCCCAACAGGAAGTTGCAAGAGGATCACCCACAGCAGAGCTGCTATATAGCTCCTCTCCTCACTGCCATATCCAGTCATTCTCTTGCAACTCTCAACAAAGATGGACGTAGTAAGAGGAGAGTGGTGTATTATAGTTAGTTTTTTTTAACTTCAATCAAAAGTTTGTTATTTTTAAATGGTACCGGAGTGTACTGTTTCATCTCAGGCAGCATTAGAAGAAGAATCTGCCTGTGATTTCTATGATCTTAGCAGAAGTAACTAAGATCCATTGCTGTTCTCACATATTCTGAGGAGTGAGGTAACTTCAGAGAGGGAATGGCGTGCAGGTTTTCCTGCAATAAGGTATGTGCAGTTAGCAGCATTTTCTAGCAAATTCCATCCCTAGAAAAATATTGATACCGGATTAATGTAAGTAAAGCCTTAAATGCAGTGATAGCCACTGGTATCAGGCTTATTAATAGAGATACATACTCTTATAAAAGTGTAATATAACACGTTTGCTGGCATGTTAATCGTTTTTATATATGTTTGGTGACAAAACTTATTGGGGCCTAGTTTTTTTCCACATGGCTGGTTTGATTTTTGCCTAGAAACAGTTCCTGAGGCTTTCCACTGTTGCAATATGAGTGGGAAGGGCCTATTTTAGTGCTTTTCTGTGCAGCTAAAAATACTGACAGAGACATTCAGCTTCTTCCTGCATGATCCAGGACATCTCTGAAGGGCTCAAAAGGCTTCAAAGTCGTGTTTGAGGAGGGTAACAATCACAGTAGACTGTGGCAGTTGTTGTGACTGTGTTTAAAAAACGTTTTTGTCATTTATTATTCTGTTTTTGTTATTAAGGGGTTAATCATCCATTTGCAAGTGGGTGCAATGCTCTGCTGACTTGTTACATACACTGTAAAAATTTTGTTAGTGTAACTGTCTTTTTTCACTGTTATTTCAAATTTTGTCAAAATTTGTTTCTCTTAAAGGCACAGTAACGTTTTTTTTATTGCTTGTTAACTTGCTTTAAAGTGTTTTCCAAGCTTGCTAGTCTCATTGCTAGTCTGTACAAACATGTCTGAAACAGAGGATACTTGTTCATTATGTTTAAAAGCCATGGTGGAGCCCCATAGGAGAATGTGTACTAAATGTATTGATTTCACCTTAAACAGTAAAGATCAGTCTTTATCTATAAAAGAATTGTCACCAGAGGGGTCTGTCGAGGGGGAAGTTATGCCGACTAACTCTCCCCACGTGTCGGACCCTTCGCCTCCCGCTCAAGGGACGCACGCTAATATGGCGCCAAGTACATCAGGGACGCCCATAGCGATTACTTTGCAGGACATGGCTGCAATCATGAATAATACCCTGTCAGAGGTATTATCCAGATTGCCTGAATTGAGAGGCAAGCGCGATAGCTCTGGGGTTAGACGAGATACAGAGCGCGTAGATGCTGTAAGAGCCATGTCTGATACTACGTCACAATATGCAGAACCTGAGGACGGAGAGCTTCAGTCTGTGGGTGACGTCTCTGGATCGGGGAGACCTGATTCAGAGATTTCTAATTTTAAATTTAAGCTTGAGAACCTCCGTGTATTGCTTGGGGAGGTATTAGCTGCTCTGAATGACTGTGACACAATTGCAGTGCCAGAGAAATTGTGTAGGCTGGATAAATACTATGCAGTGCCGGTGAGTACTGATGTTTTTCCAATACCTAAAAGGCTTACAGAAATTATTAGTAAGGAGTGGGATAGGCCCGGTGTGCCCTTTTCCCCACCTCCTATATTTAGAAAAATGTTTCCAATAGATGCCACTACACGGGACTTATGGCAGACTGTCCCTAAGGTGGAGGGAGCAGTTTCTACTTTAGCAAAGCGTACCACTATCCCGGTTGAGGACAGTTGTGCTTTTTCAGATCCAATGGATAAAAAAATTAGAGGGTTACCTTAAGAAAATGTTTATTCAACAAGGTTTTATTTTACAGCCCCTTGCATGCATTGCGTCTGTCACTGCTGCGGCAGCATTCTGGTTTGAGGCCCTGGAAGAGGCCATCCATACAGCTCCAATGACTGAAATTGTTGACAAGCTTAGAACTCTTAAGCTAGCTAACTCATTTGTTTCTGATGCCATTGTTCATTTGACTAAACTAACGGCTAAGAATTCCGGATTCGCCATCCAGGCGCGTAGGGCGCTATGGCTCAAATCCTGGTCAGCTGATGTGACTTCAAAGTCTAAATTACTCAACATTCCTTTCAAGGGGCAGACCTTATTCGGACCTGGTTTGAAAGAAATTATTGCTGATATTACTGGAGGTAAGGGTCATACCCTTCCTCAGGACAGGGCCAAATCAAAGGCCAAACAGTCTAATTTTCGTGCCTTTCGAAATTTCAAGGCAGGTGCAGCATCAACTTCCTCTGCTTCAAAACAAGAGGGAACTTTTGCTCAATCCAAGCAGGCCTGGAAACCTAACCAGTCCTGGAACAAGGGCAAGCAGGCCAGAAAGCCTGCTGCTGCCTCTAAGATCTAGTAGGGGGCAGACTCTCTCTCTTCGCCCAGGCGTGGGCAAGAGATGTTCAGGATCCCTGGGCATTGGAGATCATATCTCAGGGATATCTTCTGGACTTCAAAGCTTCTCCTCCACAAGGGAGATTTCACCTTTCAAGATTATCTGCAAACCAGATAAAGAAAGAGGCATTCCTAAGCTGCGTACAAGATCTCCTTGTAATGGGAGTGATCCATCCAGTTCCACGGACGGAACAAGGACAGGGGTTTTATTCAAATCTGTTTGTGGTTCCCAAAAAAGAGGGAACCTTCAGACCAATTTTGGATTTAAAGATCCTAAACAAATTCTTTAGAGTTCCGTCATTCAAGATGGAAACTATTCGAACCATTTTACCCATGATCCAAGAGGGTCAGTACATGACCACAGTGGACTTAAAGGATGCCTACCTTCACATTCCGATTCACAAGAATCATCATCAGTTCCTGAGGTTTGCCTTTCTAGACAGGCATTACCAATTTGTAGCTCTTCCATTCGTGTTGGCTACAGCCCCAAGAATTTTTACAAAGGTTCTCGGCTCACTTCTGGCGGTCCTAAGACCGCGAGGCATAGCAGTGGCTCCTTACCTGGACGATATCCTGATACAGGCGTCAAGCTTTCAAATTGCCAAATCTCATACAGAGATAGTTCTGGCATTCCTGAGGTCGCATGGGTGGAAAGTGAACGAAGAAAAGAGTTCTCTATCTCCTCTCACGAGGGTTTCCTTCCTAGGGACTCTAATAGATTCTGTAGAAATGAAAATTTACCTGACGGAGTCCAGGTTATCAAAACTTCTAAATGCTTGCCGTGTTCTTCACTCCATTCCGCGCCCCACGGTGGCTCAGTGCATGGAAGTAATCGGCTTAATGGTAGTGGCGATGGACATAGTGCCATTCGCGCGCCTGCATCTCAGACCGCTGCAATTATGCATGCTCAGTCAGTGGAATGGGGTTTACACAGATTTGTCCCCTCTACTAAATCTGGATCAGGAAACCAGAGATGCTCTTCTCTGGTGGTTATCTCTGGCCCATCTGTCCAAGGGTATGACCTTTCGCAGACCAGATTGGACAATTGTAACAACAGATGCCAGCCTTCTAGGTTGGGGTGCAGTCTGGAACTCCCTGAAGGCTCAGGGTTCATGGACTCAGGAGGAGAAACTCCTCCCAATAAATATTCTGGAGTTAAGAGCAATAGTCAATGCTCTTCTGGCTTGGCCTCAGCTAGCAACACTGAGGTTCATCAGATTTCAGTTGGACAACATCACGACTGTGGCTTACATCAACCATCAAGGGGGAACCAGGAGTTCCCTAGCGATGTCAGAAGTCTCCAAGATAATTCGCTGGGCAGAGACTCACTCTTGCCACCTGTCAGCGATCCATATCCCAGGTGTAGAGAACTGGGAGGCGGATTTTCTAAGTCGTCAGACTTTTCATCCGGGGGAATGGGAACTGCATCCGGAGGTGTTTGCTCAATTGGTTCTCCGTTGGGGCAAACCAGAATTGGATCTCATGGCGTCTCGCCAGAATGCCAAGCTTCCTTGTTACGGATCCAGGTCCAGGGACCCAGAAGCGGCACTGATAGATGCTCTAGCAGCGCCTTGGTTCTTCAACCTGGCTTATGTGTTTCCTCTGCTCCCTCGTCTGATTGCCAAAATCAAACAGGAAAAGAGCATCAGTGATATTGATAGCGCCTGCAGGACCTGGTATGCAGACCTAGTGGACATGTCATCCTTTCTACCATGGACTCTGCCTCTGAGACAAGACCTTCTAATACAAGGTCCTTTCAATCATCCGAATCTACTTTCTCTGAGACTGACTGCATGGAGATTGAACGCTTGATCCTATCAAAGCGTGGCTTCTCCGAGTCAGTAATTGATACCTTAATACAGGCATGAAAGCCTGTCACCAGGAAAATTTACCACAAGATATGGCGTAAATATCTTCATTGGTGTGAATCCAAGAATTACTCATGGAGTAGGGTTAGGATTCCTAGGATATTGTCCTTCCTCCAAGTGGGTTTGGACAAAGGATTATCAGCTAGTTCTTGAAAGGGACAGATTTCTGCTCTGTCTATTCTTTTACACAAGCGTCTGGCAGAAGTTCCAGACGTTCAGGCATTTTGTCAGGCTTTAGTTAGAATTAAGCCTGTGTTTAAACCTGTTGCTCCTCCATGGAGCTTAAACTTGGTTCTTAAAGTTCTTCAAGGGGTTCCATTTGAACCCCTTCATTCTACTGATATCAAACTTCTTTCATGTAAAGTTCTTTTTCTGATGGCTATTTCCTCGGCTCGAAGAGTCTCGGAGTTATCTGCCTTACATTGTGATTCTCCTTATCTGATCTTTCATTCAGATAAAGTTGTTCTGCGTACAAAACCTGGGTTTTTACCTAAGGTGGTTTCTAACAAGAATATCAATCAAGAGATTGTTGTTTCATCATTATGTCCTAATCCTTCTTCAAAGAAGGAACGTCTTTTGCATAATCTAGACGTAGTCCGTGCCTTGAAGTTTTACTTACAGGCTACTAAAGATTTTCGCCAAACATCTAACCTGTTTGTTGTTTACTCTGGACAGAGGAGAGGTCAGAAGGCCTCGGCAACCTCTTTCTTTTTGGCTTCGGAGTATAATCCGTTTAGCCTATGAGACTGCTGGACAGCAGCCTCCTGAAAGGATTACAGCTCATTCTACTAGAGCTGTGGCTTCCACCTGGGCCTTTAAAAATGAGGCCTCTGTTGAACAGATTTGCAAGGCTGCAACTTGGTCTTCCCTTCATACTTTTTCCAAATTTTACAATTTTGATACTTTTGCTTCTTCGGAGGCTGTTTTTGGGAGAAAGGTTCTACAGGCAGTGGTTCCTTCCGTTTAAGTTCCTGCCTTGTCCCTCCCATCATCCGTGTACTTTAGCTTTGGTATTGGTATCCCAAAAGTAATGGATGATCCGTGGACTGGATACACTTAACAAGAGAAAACATAATTTATGCTTACCTGATAAATTTATTTCTCTTGTAGTGTATCCAGTCCACGGCCCGCCCTGTCCTTTTCAGGCAGGTCTAAATTTTAATTAAACTATAGTCACCACTGCACCCTATGGTTTCTCCTTTCTCGGCTTGTTTCGGTCGAATGACTGGATATGGCAGTGAGGGGAGGAGCTATATAGCAGCTCTGCTGTGGGTGATCCTCTTGCAACTTCCTGTTGGGAAGGAGAATATCCCACAAGTAATGGATGATCCGTGGACTGGATACACTACAAGAGAAATAAATTTATCAGGTAAGCGTTTTTTTTGTGTTCAGACGTTTTTTTGCGCCAAAAATGTGGGCGTCATTTTTGTCGGCGTCACCGGATGTGGCGTCATTCTTGTCGCCAAAAATTTTTAGGCGTTGTACTTAGCTCCAATAATGTGGGCGTCATTTTTGGCGCCAAAAAATGTGGGCGTCATTCTTGTCTCCACCTTTTTTTCATATTATTTCAGTCTCATTTTTCATTGCTTCTGGTTGCTAGAGGCTTGTTCATTGGCATTTTTTCCCATTCCTGAAACTGTCATTTAAGGAATTTGATAATTTTGCTTTATATGTTGTTTTTTCTATTACATATTGCAAGATGTCTCAACTGGACCCTGGATCAGAATCTACTTCTGGAAAGACGCTGCCTGATGCTGGTTCTACCAAAGTTAAGTGCATTTGTTGTAAACTTGTGGTAACTGTTCCTCCGGCTGTAGTTTGTGATGAATGTCATGATAAGCTTGCTAATGCAGATAGTATTTCCATTAGTAATAATCCATTACCTGTTGTTGTTCCTTCAACATCTAATGCTCAGGATGTTCCTGTTAATGTAAAAGAATTTGTTTCTAAATCTATTAGGAAGGCTCTGTCTGTTATTCCTCCTTCCAGTAAACGTAAAAGGTCTTTTAAAACTTCTCATATTTCAGATGAATTTTTAAGTGACCGTCATCATTCTGACTTGTCTGTTTCTGATGAGGATCTATCTGGTTCAGAAGATTCTATCTCAGATATTGACACTGATAAATCTTCATATTTATTTAAGATGGAATTTATTTGTTCTTTACTTAAAGAAGTGTTAATCGCATTAGAGATGGAGGAGTCTAGTCCTCTTGATACTAAATCTACTAAGCGTTTAAATTCGGTTTTTAAACCTCATATAGTTATTCCAGAAGTTTTTCCTGTCCCTGATGCTATTTCTGAAGTAATTTCTAGGGAATGGAATAATCTGGGTACTTCATTTACTCCTTCTCAAAGGTTTAAGAAACTGTACCCTGTGCCATCTGATAGATAAGAGTTTTGGGACAATATCCCTAAGGTTGATGGGGCTATCTCTACTCTTGCTAAACGTACTACTATTCCTACGGCAGATAGTACTTCATTTAAGGATCCTTTAGATAGGAAACTTGAATCCTTTCTAAGGAGAGCTTATTTATGTTCAGGTAATCTTCTTAGACCTGCTATTTCTTTAGCTGATGTTGCTGCTGCCTCCACTTTCTGGTTGGAGGCTTTAGCGCAACAAGTGTCAGACCATAATACTCATAGCATTGTTAAACTTCTTCAACATGCTAATAACTTTATTTGTGATGCCATCTTTGATATCATTAGAATTGATGTCAGGTATATGTCTTTAGCTATTTTAGCTAGAAAAGCTTTATGGCTTAAAACTTGGAATGCAGATATGACTTCTAAGTCAACTTTGCTTTCTCTTTCTTTCCAAGGTAATAAATTGTTTGGTTCTCAGTTGGATTCTATTATTTCAACTGTTACTGGAGGGAAAGGATCCTTTTTGCCTCAGGACAAAAAATCTAAAGGTAAATACAGGGCTGCTAATCGTTTTCGTTCCTTTCGTCAAAATAAGGAACAAAAGCCTGACCCTTCCCCTAAGGGAACGGTTTCCGTTTGGAAGCCTTCTCCAGTCTGGAATAAATCCAAGCCTTTTAGAAAGTCAAAGCCAGCTCCTAAGTCCACATGAATGTGCGCCCCTCATTCCAGCACAGCTGGTAGGGGGCAGGTTACGGTTTTTCAAAGATATTTGGATCAATTCGATTCACAGTCTTTGGATTCAGAACATTGTTTCACAAGGGTACAGAATAGGTTTCAAGGTAAGGCCACCTGCGAGAAGATTTTTTCTCTCTCGCATTCCAATAAACCCAGTGAAGGCTCAGGCGTTTCTGAAATGTATTTCAGATCTAGAGTTGGCTGGGGTAATTGTGCCAGTTCCAGTTCTGGAACGGGATCTGGGGTTTTACTCAAATCTATTCATTGTGCCAAAGAAGGAGAATTCCTTCAGACCAGTTCTGGATCTAAAAATATTGAATCGTTATGTAAGGATACCAACATTCAAAATGGTGACTATAAGGACTATCTGCTTTTTGTTCAGCATGGGCATTATATGTCCACAATAGATTTACAGGATGCATACCTTCATATTCCAATTCATCCAGCTCATTATCAGTTTCTGAGATTCTCTTTTCTAGACAAGCATTACCAGTTTCTCCTACATTGGTGTGTCCGGTCCACGGCTTCATCCTTACTTGTGGGATATTCTCTTCCCCTACAGGAAATGGCAAAGAGAGCACACAGCAAGAGCTGTCCATATAGTCCCCCCTCTGGCTCCGCCCCCCAGTCATTCTCTTTGCCTGCTCTGAACAAGTAGCATCTCCACGGGGATGGTAAAGAGTATGTGGTGTTAGTTGTAGTTTTATTTCTTCTATCAAGAGTTTATTTTAAAATAGTGCTGGTTTGTACTATTTACTCTACAACAGAAAGTGATGAAGAGTTCTGTTAAAAGAGGAGTATGATTTTAGCAACAGTAACTAAAATCCATTGCTGTTCCCACGCAGGACTGTTGAAACCAGAGAACTTCAGTTGGGGGGAACAGTTTGCAGACTTCTGCTCCAGGTATGACTAGTCTCTTTTCTAACAAGACATAGTAATGCTATAAGACTGTAATTTTCCCTTATTGGATCGGTAAGCCATTTTCTTAGATAACAGAATGAAGGCTTATAAATGGGCTCTATACTTGTTGACACTATTGTGGGCTAAATCAATTGATTTATATATAATTTATATGACTTTGGAGTGTTTGGTGACTTTGAAACACCTTTGGGAACGTTTTTATTACGCCTGGCAGTTGTTTAGACACCTAATCTAGTCAGGAAGGCCCCTTCACTCTGGTATGCAGAGGGAGGAGGCCTCATTTTCGCGCCTCAGTTGCGCAGTTACTTTTGGAAGCAGTGCATGCAGCTTCATGTGAGAGGGTCCTGTGGCCATAAAAACGATTTCAAGAAGGCTTATTTCTGTGTTGAATAACCCCCAAGGAAGGTAAAAGCTGCAGCAAAGGCTGTGGCTGGGACTGTAGTGGGTTTAAACTGGCAAATTAAACAATTAGCTCCGGTTTGCTCATTTAAGGGGTTAGAGACTTTAAATTTGGTGTGCAATACTTTCAAAGCATTAAGACACTAGGGTGCAAATTTTGAAAAGATCGGATATTTCCTTCATAGTTTTTCAAACATTCAGAAATAAAGTGTGCTCATTTTATTATTTAAAGAGACAGTAACGGTTTTGTTTAAAAACGGTTTTATTGCATTAATAGCCTGCCAAAGTCTGTCTAACATGTCTATACCTTCAGATAGCATATGTTCTGTGTGTATGGAGGCCAAGGTGGTTCCCCCTTTAAATGTATGTTCAAATTGTGCCATGGCGTCCAAAGTTACTATCTTGGAAAGTTCTGTTTTTGGTTGCTATTTCTTCTGCTAGAAGAGTTTCTGAATTGTCTGCTTTGCAGTGTACTTCACCCTATCTGATATTCCATACAGATAAGGTTGTTTTGCGTACCAAACCTGGTTTTCTTCCAAAAGTTGTTTCCAACAGGAATATTAACCAGGAAATAGTTGTTCCTTCTCTGTGTCCGAATCCAGTTTCGAAGAAGGAACGTTTGTTACACAATTTAGATGTGGTCCGTGTTTTAAAATTCTATTTAGAAGCAACAAAGGATTTCAGACAGACTTCATCCTTGTTTGTCGTTTATTCTGGTAAGAGGAGAGGGCAGAAAGCTACTGCTACCTCTTTCTTTTTGGCTGAAAAGCATCATCCGATTGGCTTATGAGACTGCCGGACGGCAGCCTCCTGAACGAATTACAGCTCACTCTACTAGAGCTGTGGCTTCCACATGGGCCTTCAAGAACGAGGCTTCTGTTGATCAGATCTGTAAGGCAGCGACTTGGTCTTCTCTGCATACTTTTGCCAAATTTTACAAATTCGATACTTATGCTTCTTCAGAGGCTATTTTTGGGAGAAAGGTTTTGCAAGCCGTGGTGCCTTCCGTTTAGGTAAACTGACTTGTTCCCTCCCTTCATCCGTGTCCTAAAGCTTTGGTATTGGTTCCCACAAGTAAGGATGAAGCCGTGGACCGGACACACCAATGTAGGAGAAAATAGAATTTATGCTTACCTGATAAATTTCTTTCTCCTACGGTGTGTCCGGTCCACGGCCCGCCCAGGCTTTTTAGTCAGGTTTAAAAAAATTTTATTCCATACACTACAGTCACCACGGCACTCTATAATTTCTCCTTTTTCTCCTAACCGTCTGTCGAATGACTGGGGGGCGGAGCCAGAGGGGGGACTATATGGACAGCTCTTGCTGTGTGCTCTCTTTGCCATTTCCTGTAGGGGAAGAGAATATCCCACAAGTAAGGATGAAGCCGTGGACCGGACACACCGTAGGAGAAAGAAATTTATCAGGTAAGCATAAATTCTGTTTTTTGGCTCTTCCGTTTGGCCTAGCAACAGCTCCAAGGATCTTTTCAAAGGTTCTCAGTGCCCTTCTCTCTGTAATCAGAGAACAGGGTATTGCGGTATTTCCTTATTTGGACGATATCTTGATACTTGCTCAGTCTTCACATTCTGCAGAATCTCATACAAATCAACTTGTGTCGTTTCTTCAAAGACATGGTTGGAGGATCAATTTACCAAAGAGTTCCTTGATTCCTCAGACAAAGGTAACCTTTTTGGGTTTTCAAATAGATTCAGTGTCCATGACCTTGTCTCTAACAGAAAAGAGACGTCTGAAATTGGTTTCAGCCTGTCGAAACCTTCAGTCTCAATCATTCCCTTCGGTAGCTTTGTGCATGGAAATTCTAGGTCTTATGACTGCTGCATCGGACGCGATCCCTTTTGCTCGTTTTCACATGCGACCTCTTCAGCTTTGTATGCTGAACCAGTGGTGCAGGGATTATACAAAGATATCACAATTAATATCCTTAAATCCCAATGTACAACACTCTCTGACGTGGTGGATAGATCACCATCGTTTAGTTCAAGGGGCTTCTTTTGTTCGTCCAACCTGGACTGTGATCTCAACAGATGCGAGTCTGACAGGTTGGGGTGCTGTATGGGGGTCTCTGACAGCGCAGGGGGTTTGGGAATCTCAGGAGGCGAGATTACCAATCAACATTTTGGAACTCTGTGCGATTTTCAGAGCTCTTCAGTTCTGGGCTCTTCTGAAGAGAGAATTGTTTATTTGTTTTCAGACAGACAATGTCACAACCGTGGCATATGTCAATCATCAAGGTGGGACTCACAGTCCTCAGGCTATGAAAGAAGTATCTCGGATACTTCTATGGGCGGAATCCAGCTCCTGTCTAATCTCTGCGGTTCACATCCCAGGTGTAGACAATTGGGAAGCGGATTATCTCAGTCGTCAGGCGTTATATCCGGGCGAATGGTCTCTTCACCCAGAGGTATTTCTTCAGATTGTTCAAATCTGGGGACTTCCAGAAATAGATCTGATGGCCTCTCATCTAAACAAGAAACTTCCCAGGTATCTGTCCAGATCCAGGGATCCTCAGGCGGAGGCAGTGGACGCGTTGTCGCTTCCTTGGAATTATCATCCTGCCTATATCTTTCCGCCTCTAGTTCTTCTTCCAAAAGTGATTTCCAAAATTCTAATGGAACGTTCGTTTGTACTGCTGGTGGCTCCAGCATGGCCTCACAGGTTTTGGTATGCGGATCTCATTCGGATGGCCAGTTGCCAACCTTGGACTCTTCTGTTAAGACCAGACCTTCTATCTCAAGGCCCTTTTTTCCATCAGGATCTCAAATCATTAAATTTGAAGGTATGGAAATTGAACGCTTGATTCTTAGTCATAGAGGTTTCTCTGACTCAGTGATTAATACTATGTTACAGGCTCGTAAATCTGTGTCTAGGAAGATTTATTATCGAGTCTGGAAGACTTACATTTCTTGGTGTTCTTCTCATAAATTTTCCTGGCATTCTTTTAGAATTCCTAGAATTTTACAGTTTCTTCAGGATGGTTTGGATAAAGGTTTGTCTGCAAGTTCCTTGAAAGGACAAATCTCTGCTCTTTCTGTTCTTTTTCACAGAAAGATTGCTAATCTTCCTGATATTCATTGTTTTGTACAGGCTTTGGTTCGTATCAAACCTGTTATTAAGTCAATCTCTCCTCCTTAGAGTCTTAATTTGGTTCTCAGGGCTTTACAAGCTCCTCCATTTGAACCTATGCATTCTCTGGATATTAAATTACTTTCTTGGAAAGTTCTGTTCCTTTTGGCCATCTCTTCTGCTAGAAGAGTTTCTGAATTATCTGCTCTTTCTTGTGAGTCTCCTTTTCTGATTTTTCATCAGGATAAGGCGGTGTTGCAGACTTCATTTAAATTTTTGCCTAAGGTTCTGAATTCTAACAACATTAGTAGAGAAATTGTTGTCCCTTCATTGTGCCCTAATCCTAAGAATTCAAAGGAGAGATCTTTACATTCTTTGGATGTAGTAAGAGCTTTAAAATATTATGTTGAAGCTACTAAGGATTTTAGAAAGACTTCTAGTCTATTTGTTATCTTTTCTGGTTCCAGGAAAGGTCAGAAGGCCTCCGCCATTTCTTTGGCGTCTTGGTTAAAGTCTTTGATTCATCATGCTTATGTGGAGTCGGGTAAATCCCCGCCTCAAAGGATTACAGCTCATTCTACTAGGTCAGTTTCTACTTCCTGGGCGTTTAGGAATGAAGCTTCTGTTGATCAGATTTGCAAAGCAGCAACTTGGTCTTCTTTGCATACTTTTACTAAATTCTACCATTTTGATGTCTTTTCTTCTTCTGAAGCAATTTTTGGTAGAAAAGTACTTCAGGCAGCTGTTTCAGTTTGATTCTTCTGCTTATATTTTCAGTTTTTTTCATTATTAAGACTAAAACTTTTGTTTTGGGTTGTGGATTATTTTTCAGCGGAATTGGCTGTCTTTATTTTATCCCTCCCTCTCTAGTGACTCTTGCGTGGAAGTTCCACATCTTGGGTATCTATTATCCCATACGTCACTAGCTCATGGACTCTTGCTAATTACACGAAAGAAAACATAATTTATGTAAGAACTTACCTGATAAATTCATTTCTTTCATATTAGCAAGAGTCCATGAGGCCCACCCTTTTTGTGGTGGTTATGATTTTTTTGTATAAAGCACAATTATTCCAATTCCTTATTTTTTGATGCTTTCGCTCCTTTCTTATCACCCCACTTCTTGGCTATTCGTTAAACTGAATTGTGGGTGTGGTGAGGGGTGTATTTGTAGGCATTTTGAGGTTTGGGAAACTTTGCCCCTCCTGGTAGGAATGTATATCCCATACGCCACTAGCTCATGGACTCTTGCTAATATGAAAGAAATGAATTTATCAGGTAAGTTCTTACATAAATTATGTTTTCTTGGGGTGGGCAAGAGTTGATCAGTGGCTTTCCAGGTGTGTGTCCCCCCCCCCCCCCTCATTCATCTCCAAAATTGTTTATAAAGACCAGAATGGGTAGACCAGGAATTTCTTGCTTTTGGTCTATATGTAGTGAATTATTATATAAATAACTTGAGTTTTACCTACAGCCAGTGGTTAAAGATAGTAAATAATGAGAGAACGGGACTACTACAAGAAAATGTAAACAATTGGGTTTGTCCAGTGAGTTTGTTATCCCACGTAGAAAGGGATTAATGCAGTAGAATTATGTTTTAAGCTATTTTAGATAGAGCTCAGCATTTTATTCAATATCTTAACTAGAATAACATTGTTCTTACTTTTACGACTAACATGCCTTATGAAGGGGGTAGAAATGTTAGATTTATATTTGTTCTATGATGGTTATAAAACATTGACTCTACACAATTTTGTTAAAAAATATATTTTAATGGGTTCGTACATGCTAGTAAATCACAGACTAATAACTCCAGCAGCACACCAAGGGTTAACAATCTTCCAAACCTTTTATTGTATCAGGAGGGAAAAAAACATGACGTTTCTGGCTCAAATGCCCTTAATCGTATGGCCTCTTTACAACACACATCTTGCTTAAAGGGACATGAAACCCAATTGTTTTCTTTCATGATTTAGAAAGAGCATGCAATTTTAAACAACTTTCTAATTCTTCTATTATCTAATTTGCTTCATTCTCTTGATATTCTTTGCTGAAAGGCATATCTAGATAGGCTCAGTAGCTTCTGATTGGTGACTGCACATACAGTGAGGCCTCGGTTTACGAATTTAATTCGTTCTCCGGGTCGTTTCGTATTGCGAAAAATTCGTAAACCGAAACACGGTTTCCCATAGGAATGCATTGAAAATCAATTAATGCGTTCCGGAGGTCCGAAAAAATTCAAGTAAAGTGTCCAAAAAAGGCTCCAAAAGGCTCCAAAAGGCTTAACAACTTGCTGCAAATGGCTCCAATGTCTCCAAAAGGCTCCACAACTTGCTGCAAATGGCTCCAAAAGGCTTAACAACTTGCTGCAAATGGCTCCAAAAGGCTCAACAACTTGCTGCAAAATGGCTCCAAAACCTCTCCAACACCTCTACATTGGTACCCAAACTTCATTAATTCAATCATACTTGAGTATGCAGGGGGCACAGGGGCCACTGGTTTCGTATTGCGAAAAATATTAGTAAACAGAGGGGGGCAAACCGGCATTTTGACCGGCATTTTGTTTCGTATTGCGAAAAAAATTCGTAAACCGAGTCAAATTTTCTTCAAATTTCGATTTCGTAAACCGAAATTTCGTATACCGAGTCGTGCGTAAACCGGGGCCTCACTGTATATGCCTCGTGTGATTGGCTCACCCATGTGCATTGCTATTTCTTCAACAAAGGATATCTAAAAAATGAAGCAAATTAGATTATAGAAGTAAATTCGAAGGTTGTTTAAAATTGTATTCTCTACATGAATTATGAAAGAAAAATTTAGGGTTTAGTGTCCCTTTAAATACCTATCACCACAGGTGTAACTAATCCAATACAATTTCATCATACATCTAACCTTTAGTTCTAGACGCCACCTAGTGGTCAAGGTGTAGAATTACATCTTAATTAAATTACATCTTAATAAAAAGGGATTCTTCTTCGCAGCAGTTTTATTTAGAAAAAGGATTAGCAGAATCTGGAAAAAATCAAATTGGAGAAAAATATTAATCTATCTCACGATTCATACCTTTAGGATATAGACAATCCAATTTATATATCCACATAGATTCTCTCTTTTTAAAGATCAACTCCCTGTCACCACCTCTCTTTGGGACAGGGACATGATCTATAATTTGAAATTTAAGTTGTGCAATGGAATGACCAAAAGTCAAAAAATGATTAGAGACTGGGGCATTAAGATCCTTACACCTTATATTTGACTTAAGTTGTATAATCCTATTCAATACATTTTCTTGATACTTTGGTGTATAAGGAAGGGGGATGCTTATGGCAGATATATATAGAAAGAGCACAGACAAGAGTAGTCTATTACATTATACAAGTGCACATCCATCTGCTCTTATTAAGTCCCTTCCTAGAAGTCAAATGACTAGAGTTAAAATAATTGTCTCAGATGAAAGACTTGTTGATAAAAGGTTTGAGGAAATGGGTAAGAAGTTTAGTGATAGAGGCTATCCAACTGACCTAATAAAGGGTGAGATTTTGAGAGCTAAAAGTGTAGCACAGACCAATGTGAGTAAAGATAATGATAAGAGAGAGAGAATAATTTTTGTATCAGAATACAACAATCAAGAGTTCACAAATTCAGAAAATTATTAAAAAAAACACTGGTGTATGTTAAAAGAATGTCATCCGGGCCATTGATAATGGCCCTATGTCTGCATATAGGAAAGGCTCTAGTATCAAGGATAGACTTGTAAGGGCTGATATTGGTAATATAAAACCTAAACAAAGTTATATTTCAAGTAAAAATCTGGGTTGTTATCCCTGTTTGGGCTGTGCAAATTGTAATAATATGGTTAAAGGTCCCACTTTTTCAACACCCACTTACTGGTAAGATCTATAAGATTAATGGCTTTTTCACGTGCAATATAGGATATGCAATTTACCTAATTAAGTGTCCATGTGGGTGGATCTACATTGAAGAGACCACCCAACGGGTGAGAGATAGGATTATACAACATAAGTCAAATATAAGGTGTAAGGATCTTAATGCCCCAGTCTCTAATCATTTTTTGACTTTTGGTCATTCCATTGCACAACTTAAATTTCAAATTATAGATTATGTCCCTGTCCCAAGGAGAGGTGGTGACAGGGAGTTGATCTTAAAAAAGAGGGAATCTATGTGGATATATAAATTGGATTGTCTATATCCTAAAGGTATGAATCGTGAGATAGATTTTAATATTTTTCTCTAATTTGATTTTTTCTAGATTCTGCTAATCCTTTTTCTAAATAAAAGTGCTGCGAAGAAGAATCCCTTCTCTCTAAACTTGTAACTATTTATTTATTTTGTTTGATGTAGTTTAATGCCAAAATGCAAATATGTAACACTGTTAGACTTTTTATTAAGATGTAATTCTATACCTTGACCACTAGGTGGCGTCTAGAACTAAAGGTTAGATGTATGATGAAATTGTATTGGATTAGTTACACCTGTGGTGATAGGTATTTAAGTAAGATGTGTGTTGTAAAGAGGTCATATGATTAAGGGCATTTGAACCCGAAGCGTCATGTTTTTTTCCCCTCCTGGTACAATAAAAGGTTTGGAAGATTGTTAACCCTTGTTGTGCTGCTGGAGTTATTCGTTTGTGGATTGTGTTGGAGCCTTCAAGCAGGGGCTTTTCCAGCGTGCACTCATATTACCACTGGTGCTGGAGTATTACTGACTGTACATGCTAGTAAATGTCATCCTTATAGATGATAGACTAGTATATCCATTATCAGTTTCAGCTTACATAAAGAAATTGTTCCCAAGGAGATGATTTCAGAAGTAAAGCAGATAAAATGATGGATGCTTTTATTGCTGAGTTATACTATACAGAATTAGCATTGTCATATTTCAGACGTTTTCTACAAAGGTGAAAACAATTATTAATAGAGACAACAAGGGATAATGGTATCTCTTAGCCAGACAAGGTTCAATATTGATACAATGAAGGTTCTCAGATATATGAGAGATAAAGTGGTTTATTAAAGAAAATAAATATCCCTTATTAAGAGATGTTTAATAAAGGAATCTCTGAATATGACTTTAAGATCTTATCCCCTAATAAACTGCAACCATTTAAAGCATTAGAGGTTCATAATTGGCTAAATAGCAGAAGGGGTATTTTAATAGCCATCACAGATAAAGGTGTTCCATGAGTATGTATGTTCCTACAAAGCATAGAAGTGGTTCAGAATTGTTTGACATCTGTGGTTGACATGTTTGCAATAGATGCTGTCTAGTATTAAAGCACTGTAACTTATGTTGGACGTGCTAAACTTAATTTTAAAATGAGAATTTCCATACATTTGGCTAATAAGAATAAATGTACAAAATGCAATGTGCATTATCATTTTTGGCAGTCACAAAATTAAATAAGGTTTGTCTGTAAAAGTAATAGAATTGTTCAAATCTGATCCACTTGGGGGTGATGGGTTAAAATAGATGAGCCAATGCAAAATAAGCAATGGTTTAAATATGAAAGTGTATTGACAAATATTTTTGTAATTTATTTTTATTAGTAGATTTTATTTTATTGATACATTATATATCCAATGAGGGCACATAGGATAATTATGGGGTTTTTTTTTCAATTCAATGTGTGTTCATGATTAAAGTGAATAAAGCAAATTAGATGCTTTGTGAAAATGATGAAAGTGTAAATGTGACTACTGTACTGAGTTATAAGATATTACATCTGCTGTTTGTAATATCTATATTATGTTCTGTACTCATTACTCTTTTTTAATATGACTTAATCTTTTCTTTGGTTATTTTTTAGTTTGGACCCCATATGCTGAAATCTACAGGGAAGATGAGAAGCTTAATTGAAGCACCCAATCCTTGAAAAAAAAATATATATAAATAACTTAATTTTGTACAGATTTTTTTAGATTCAAAAGTTTGCAAACTTAAAATAGGACTATGTGGTTGTGTCAGTATTTAAAAGCAATGCTACTTGGTTTTGGTACCCTTAATACTTCCAAATTGTTTTGCTGCATAAGTTTAACACTAAATATTATTCGAATAAATGTGCTTTTCATACATTGACATATTGAATCTATGTGTTCAATTACGCAAATATATTGTTTTTTTATGTTGTTCTTGCGATTCTGGGAAACCAAAAGTAAATTGTTTTAACTCATGATAGGGTTTATGCTTTTTCTCAACCCTAAGGTTGTATTAATCCTAAAAGGAAGACCTGTAAAATGTTAATGTCGTCATATTCCCATCGGGAGATTATAAAATAAATGTTTATTTGCTTAAAAAGATATGATTTGAGCTACTGATATGTATGTATGTGCAGCGCTAATAGATATATATATCTATAACTAACGTCAACCCCCAAACATGTTTTTATGCAACATTCTTGTTCACTTTAAAAATGAGCAGGTACGATCAGGTATTACATCAGCATGTGACCTACAACTATGGGCTTCCCAGGTAATGTGTACATTAAAGCAGTGATATACTTTAGTAGAAGCTTTTGTGCTAATATAAGTATTGCAAAAATCTAAATAATTGCATCAATGTTGATCCTTTAAAGGGACATAAAAGTCAAATTTAAACTTCCATGATTCAGGTAGAGCATGTGCTTTAAAAAAAACTTTCCAATTTACTTCTATTATGACATTTGCTTTGTTCTTTTGATATCCTTTCTTGAAGAGTAAAGCTAGGTAGGCTTACACGTGTCTATAGCAGCAGTGTTTGTAACTATCTATAACATTGCTATAAACAATTTTGCAAACACTGCTGCCAGATGGCTAGACACATGCACGCTCCTGAGCTCACCTAGGATTATTCTTTAACAAAGGATACTAAAGGAATCAGGCAACTGATAACAGAAGTAAAGTTGTTTGAAAATGTATCTATCCAATCCATTGATGTTTAATTTTGAGTTTACTGTCCCTTTAACCCCTTAAGGACCAATGACTGAATTATTCCATCATGAAACAATTGAGCAAACTGAAGCTGTGTACTTAAAGGGACATGAAACCCAAAATTTTTCTTTCATGATTCAGATAGAGAATATATTTTTAAACAACTTTCCAGTTTACTTTTATTTAATTTGCTTCATTCTCTTGTTATCCTTTGCTGAAAGGTTTATCTTGGCAAGCTCTTGAGTAGAAAATAAACCTAGGTTCTAGCTGCTGATTGGTGGCTGCATATATATATATATATATATATATATTTACCGATTGTCATTGGCTCACTCATGTGTTCAGCAAGAAACCAGTAGTGCATTGCTGCTCATTTAACAAATAATACAAAGAGAATTAAAGAAATTACATAATAGAAGTAAATTAGAAAGTTTTATAAAATAATATTATCTATCTGAATCATGAAAGATTGGGTTTCATGACCCTTTAAGGGGTTAATAAGCCCTGTTTTCTAGGTATCTGCAACTCCACAGCTGTATGCTTTTTTTCTCTCTCTGTGCTTGTTACTCGGTTATTCCAAGTGTTACACATTGATATTGTGTACTTTATTTTACATAGAAGTTGCAGGTCTCAGTCATGGAAATGAAATACTTGACTTCATGTAAACTTTTACATTGTCTTTTTATAAGTGAAGATCAAGCTCAGTAGTATTTTGTTTCAAATGTAAGAGCAAACCTAAAGTGTTTTGTATTTTTTCATTAATTATCAAATGAGTTTGCTTTACATTAAATGCCATGTGTGTAATGATGCAATATGACCAGTTGTGCCATCTCCAAACTCTTAGGCTAAAGAAATCAAAGCTTTGAAAGATTAAATGGAACATCATTTCACTGAAATGTATCAATACAGCAATGCCGTATACACAGTACCC
Organism: Bombina bombina; assembly: GCF_027579735.1. Classification (NCBI taxonomy): domain Eukaryota; kingdom Metazoa; phylum Chordata; class Amphibia; order Anura; family Bombinatoridae; genus Bombina; species Bombina bombina. The sequence continues at coordinate 918,788,410 of NC_069503.1, forward strand.
CTAATGCCAGGGACAAAATGTACTCTACATAAGCGCAGAATTCTGTCCATGCTATTTTAGCAAACATCTGTGAAATGATGTGACAACGCGATAAATGCGCTACAGGACGGTCTTTTTGCTGCATCGCTTCTATTTCTTTCATGTAATTAACAAGAGTCCATGAGCTAGTGACGTATGGGATATACATTCCTACCAGGAGGGGCAAAGTTTCCCAAACCTTAAAATGCCTATAAATACACCCCTCACCACACCCACAAATCAGTTTTACAAACTTTGCCTCCAAGGGAGGTGGTGAAGTAAGTTTGTGCTAGATTCTACGTTGATATGCGCTCTGCAGCAAGTTGGAGCCCGGTTTTCCTCTCAGCGTGCAGTGAATGTCAGAGGGATGTGAAGAGAGTATTGCCTATTGAATGCAGTGATCTCCTTCTACGGGGTCTATTTTATAAGGTTCTCTGTTATCGGTCGTAGAGATTCATCTCTTACCTCCCTTTTCAGATCGACGATATACTCTTATATTTACCATTTCCTCTACTGATTCTCGTTTCAGTACTGGTTTGGCTTTCTACAAACATGTAGATGAGTGTCCTGGGGTAAGTAAGTCTTATTTTCTGTGACACTCTAAGCTATGGTTGGGCACTTTATTTATAAAGTTCTAAATATATGTATTCAAACATTTATTTGCCTTGACTCAGAATGTTCAACTTTCCTTATTTCCAGACAGTCAGTTTCATATTTGGGATTATGCATTGAATTATCATATTTTTTCTTACCTCAAAAATTTGACTTTTTTCCCTGTGGGCTGTTAGGCTCGCGGGGGCTGAAAATGCTTCATTTTATTGCGTCATTCTTGGCGCGGACTTTTTTGGCGCAAAAATTCTTTTCAGTTTCCGGCGTCATACGTGTCGCCGGAAGTTGCGTCATTTTTTGACGTTATTTTGCGCCAAAAATGTCGGTGTTCCGGATGTGGCGTCATTTTTGGCGCCAAAAGCATTTAGGCGCCAAATAATGTGGGCGTCTTATTTGGCGCTAAAAAATATGGGCGTCGCTTTTGTCTCCACATTATTTCAGTCTCATTTTTTATTTGCTTCTGGTTGCTAGAAGCTTGATGTTTGGCATTTTTTCCCATTCCTGAAACTGTCTTATAAGGAATTTGATCTATTTTGCTTTATATGTTGTTTTTTCTCTTACATATTGCAAGATGTCTCACGTTGCATCTGAGCCAGAAGATACTACAGGAAAACCACTGCCTGCTGGATCTACCAAAGCTAAGTGTATCTGCTGTAAACTTTTGGTAGCTATTCCTCCAGCTGTTGTTTGTAATAATTGTCATGACAAACTTGTTAAAGCAGATAATATTTCCTTTAGTGATGTACCATTGCCTGTTGCAGTTCCCTCAACATCTAAGGTGCAGAATGTTCCTGATAACATAAGAGATTTTGTTTCTTAATCCATAAAGAAGGCTTTGTCTGTTATTTCTCCTTCTAGTAAACGTAAAAAGTCTTTTAAATCTTCTCTCTCTACAGATGAATTTTTAAATGAACACCATCATTCTGATTCTTTGGACTCTTCTGGTTCAGAGGATTCTATCTCAGAGATTGATGCTGATAAATCTTCATATTTATTTAAGATGGAATTTATTCACTCTTTACTTAAAGAAGTACTAATTGCTTTAGAAATAGAGGATTCTAGTCCTCTTGATACTAATTCTATACGTTTGGATAAGGTTTTTAAAGCTCCTGCGGTTATTCCAGAAGTCTTTCCTGTTCCTAATGCTATTTCTGCTGTAATTTCCAAGGAATGGGATAAATTGGGTAATTCATTTACTCCTTCTAAACGTTTTAAGCAATTATATCCTGTTCCGCCTGACAGGTTAGAATTTTGGGACAAAATCCCTAAAGTTGATGGGGCTATTTCTACCCTTGCTAAACGTACTACCATTCCTACGTCAGATGGTACCTCGTTTAAGGATCCTTTAGATAGAAAAATTGAATCTTTTCTAAGAAAAGCTTATCTATGTTCAGGTAATCTTCTTAGACCTGCTATATCATTGGCTGATGTTGCTGCAGCTTCAACTTTTTGGTTGGAAACTCTAGCGCAACAAGTAACAAATCGTGATTCTCATGATATTATTATTCCTTCTCCAGCATGCTAATAATTTCATCTGTGATGCCATTTTTGATATTATTAGAGTTGATGTTAGGTTTATGTCTCTGGCTATCTTAGCCAGAAGAGCTTTATGGCTTAAGACCTGGAATGCTGATATGGCTTCTAAATCAACTCTACTTTCCATTTCTTTCCAGGGAAACAAATTATTTGGTTCTCAGTTGGATTCTATTATTTCAACTGTTACTGGTGGGAAAGGAACTTTTTTACCACAGGATAAAAAGTCTAAAGGTAAAAACAGGGCTAACAATCGTTTTCGTTCCTTTCGTTTCAACAAAGAACAAAAGCCTGATCCTTCGTCCTCAGGAGCAGTTTCAGTTTGGAAACCATCTCCAGTCTGGAATAAATCCAAGCCTGCTAGAAAGGCAAAGCCTGCTTCTAAGTTCACATGAAGGTACGGCCCTCATTCCAGTTCAGCTGGTAGGGGGCAGGTTACGTTTTTTCAAAGAAATTTGGATCAATTCTGTTCACAATCTTTGGATTCAGAACATTGTTTCAGAAGGGTACAGAATTGGTTTCAAGATGAGACCTCCTGCAAAGAGATTTTTTCTTTCCCATGTCCCAGTAAATCCAGTGAAAGCTCAAGCATTTCTGAATTGTGTTTCAGATCTAGAGTTGGCTGGAGTAATTATGCCAGTTCCAGTTCCGGAACAGGGGATGGGGTTTTATTCAAATCTCTTCATTGTACCAAAGAAGGAGAATTCCTTCAGACCAGTTCTGGATCTAAAATTATTGAATCATTATGTAAGGATACCAACGTTCAAGATGGTAACTGTAAGGACTATATTGCCTTTTGTTCAGCAAGGGAATTATATGTCCACAATAGATTTACAGGATGCATATCTGCATATTCCGATTCATCCAGATCATTATCAGTTCCTGAGATTCTCATTTCTAGACAAGCATTACCAATTTGTGGCTCTACCGTTTGGCCTTGCTACAGCTCCAAGAATTTTCACAAAGATTCTCGGTGCCCTTCTGTCTGTAATCAGAGAACAGGGTATTGTGGTATTTCCTTATTTGGACGATATCTTGGTACTTGCTCAGTCTTTACATTTAGCAGAGTCTCATACGAATCGACTTGTGTTGTTTCTTCAAGATCATGGTTGGAGGATCAATTTACCAAAAAGTTCTTTGATTCCTCAAACAAGGGTAACCTTTCTGGGTTTTCAGATAGATTCAGTGTCCATGACTCTGTCTTTAACAGACAAGAGACGTCTAAAATTGATTACAGCTTGTCGAAACCTTCAGTCTCAATCATTCCCTTCGGTAGCCTTATGCATGGAAATTCTAGGTCTTATGACTGCTGCATCGGACGCGATCCCCTTTGCTCGTTTTCACATGCGACCTCTTCAGCTCTGTATGCTGAACCAATGGTGCAGGGATTACACGAAGATATATCAATTAATATCTTTAAAACCGATTGTTCGACACTCTCTAACGTGGTGGACAGATCACCTTCGTTTAATTCAGGGGGCTTCTTTTGTTCTTCCGACCTGGACTGTAATTTCAACAGATGCAAGTCTCACAGGTTGGGGAGCTGTGTGGGGATCTCTGACGGCACAAGGAGTTTGGGAATCTCAGGAGGTGAGATTACCGATCAATATCTTGGAACTCCGTGCAGTTTCAGAGCTCTTCAGTTTTGGCCTCTTCTGAAGAGAGAATCGTTCATTTGTTTTCAGACAGACAATGTCACAACTGTGGCATACATCAATCATCAAGGAGGGACTCACAGTCCTCTGGCTATGAAAGAAGTATCTCGAATTTTGGTTTGGGCGGAATCCAGCTCCTGTCTAATCTCTGCGGTTCATATCCCAGGTGTAGACAATTGGGAAGCGGATTATCTCAGTCGCCAAACGTTGCATCCGGGCGAATGGTCTCTTCACCCAGAGGTATTTCTTCAGATTGTTCAAATGTGGGGGCTCCCAGAGATAGATCTGATGGCCTCTCATCTAAACAAGAAACTTCCCAGGTATCTGTCCAGATCCCGGGATCCTCAGGCGGAGGCAGTGGATGCATTATCACTTCCTTGGAAGTATCATCCTGCCTATATCTTTCCGCCTCTAGTTCTTCTTCCAAGAGTAATCTCCAAGATTCTGAGGGAATGCTCGTTTGTTCTGCTAATAGCTCCGGCATGGCCTCACAGGTTTTGGTATGCGGATCTTGTCCGGATGGCATCTTGCCAACCATGGACTCTTCCGTTAAGACCAGACCTTCTGTCACAAGGTCCTTTTTTCCATCCGGATCTGAAATCCTTAAATTTAAAGGTATGGAGATTGAACGCTTGATTCTTGGTCAAAGAGGTTTCTCTGACTCCGTGATTAATACTATGTTACAGGCTCGTAAATCTGTATCTCGAGAGATATATTATAGAGTCTGGAAGACTTATATTTCTTGGTGTCTTTCTCATCATTTTTCTTGGCATTCTTTTAGAATACCGAGAATTTTACAGTTTCTTCAGGATGGTTTAGATAAGGGTTTGTCCGCAAGTTCTTTGAAAGGACAAATCTCCGCTCTTTCTGTTCTTTTTCACAGAAAGATTGCTATTCTTCCTGATATTCATTGTTTTGTACAAGCTTTGGTTCGTATAAAACCTGTCATTAAGTCAATTTCTCCTCCTTGGAGTTTGAATTTGGTTCTGGGAGCTCTTCAAGCTCCTCCGTTTGAACCTATGCATTCATTGGACATTAAATTACTTTCTTGGAAAGTTTTGTTCCTTTTGGCCATCTCTTCTGCTAGAAGAGTTTCTGAATTATCTGCTCTTTCTTGTGAGTCTCCTTTTCTGATTTTTCATCAGGATAAGGCGGTGTTGCGAACTTCTTTTGAATTTTTACCTAAAGTTGTGAATTCCAACAACATTAGTAGAGAAATTGTGGTTCCTTCATTATGTCCTAATCCTAAGAATTCTAAGGAGAAATCGTTGCATTCTTTGGATGTTGTTAGAGCTTTGAAATATTATGTTGAAGCTACGAAATCTTTCCGTAAGACTTCTAGTCTATTTGTTATCTTTTCCGGTTCTAGGAAAGGCCAGAAAGCTTCTGCCATTTCTTTGGCATCTTGGTTGAAATCTTTAATTCATCTTGCCTATGTTGAGTCGGGTAAAATTCCGCCTCAGAGAATTACAGCTCATTCTACTAGGTCAGTATCTACTTCCTGGGCGTTTAGGAATGAAGCTTCGGTTGACCAGATCTGCAAAGCAGCAACTTGGTCCTCTTTGCATACTTTTACTAAATTCTACCATTTTGATGTGTTTTCTTCTTCTGAAGCAGTTTTTGGTAGAAAAGTTCTTCAGGCAGCGGTTTCAGTTTGAATCTTCTGCTTATGTTTTTTGTTAAACTTTATTTTGGGTGTGGATTATTTTCAGCAGCAATTGGCTGTCTTTATTTTATCCCTCCCTCTCTAGTGACTCTTGTGTGGAAAGATCCACATCTTGGGTAGTCATTATCCCATACGTCACTAGCTCATGGACTCTTGTTAATTACATGAAAGAAAACATAATTTATGTAAGAACTTACCTGATAAATTCATTTCTTTCATATTAACAAGAGTCCATGAGGCCCACCCTTTTTTGTGGTGGTTATGATTTTTTTGTATAAAGCACAATTATTCCAATTCCTTATTTTATATGCTTCGCACTTTTTTTCTTATCACCCCACTTCTTGGCTATTCGTTAAACTGATTTGTGGGTGTGGTGAGGGGTGTATTTATAGGCATTTTAAGGTTTGGGAAACTTTGCCCCTCCTGGTAGGAATGTATATCCCATACGTCACTAGCTCATGGACTCTTGTTAATATGAAAGAAATGAATTTATCAGGTAAGTTCTTACATAAATTATGTTTTTAAAAATGTAAATTCTTCTCTTTCCTTTTATCTGTTTCTATTATGGCTTTCTGATATGCTTACTACGTGCAAGCCTGACTAATAGGGATACTTGAATCTGATTGGTATTGAGCGGGTCAGGCCTTTTTGGAACATGCTTACAATGTCATAGGGTGCCTGCCCTGTTGCAGCTTGCATACAAAAACAGAATTTATGTTTACCTGATAAATTTCTTTCTCCAACGGTGTGTCCGGTCCACGGCGTCATCCTTACTTGTGGGATATTCTCTTCCCCAACAGGAAATGGCAAAGAGCCCAGCAAAGCTGGTCACATGATCCCTCCTAGGCTCCGCCTACCCCAGTCATTCGACCGACGTTAAGGAGGAATAATAGCATAGGAGAAACCATATGGTACCGTGGTGACTGTAGTTAAAGAAAATAAATTATCAGACCTGATTAAAAAACCAGGGCGGGCCGTGGACCGGACACACCGTTGGAGAAAGAAATTTATCAGGTAAACATAAATTCTGTTTTCTCCAACATAGGTGTGTCCGGTCCACGGCGTCATCCTTACTTGTGGGAACCAATACCAAAGCTTTAGGACACGGATGAAGGGAGGGAGCAAATCAGGTCACCTAAATGGAAGGCACCACGGCTTGCAAAACCTTTCTCCCAAAAATAGCCTCAGAAGAAGCAAAAGTATCAAACTTGTAAAATTTGGTAAAAGTGTGCAGTGAAGACCAAGTCGCTGCCCTACATATCTGATCAACAGAAGCCTCGTTCTTGAAGGCCCATGTGGAAGCCACAGCCCTAGTGGAATGAGCCGTGATTCTTTCGGGAGGCTGCCGTCCGGCAGTCTCGTAAGCCAATCTGATGATGCTTTTAATCCAAAAAGAGAGAGAGGTAGAAGTTGCTTTTTGACCTCTCCTTTTACCTGAATAAACAACAAACAGGGAAGATGTTTGTCTAAAATCCTTTGTAGCATCTAAATAGAATTTTAGAGCGCGAACAACATCCAAATTGTGCAACAAGCGTTCCTTCTTTGAAACTGGTTTCGGACACAGAGAAGGTACGATAATCTCCTGGTTAATGTTTTTGTTAGAAACAACTTTTGGAAGAAAACCAGGTTTAGTACGTAAAACCACCTTATCTGCATGGAACACCAGATAAGGAGGAGAACACTGCAGAGCAGATAATTCTGAAACTCTTCTAGCAGAAGAAATTGCAACTAAAAACAAAACTTTCCAAGATAATAACTTAATATCAACGGAATGTAAGGGTTCAAACGGAACCCCCTGAAGAACTGAAAGAACTAAATTGAGACTCCAAGGAGGAGTCAAAGGTTTGTAAACCGGCTTGATTCTAACCAGAGCCTGAACAAAGGCTTGAACATCTGGCACAGCTGCCAGTTTTTTGTGAAGTAACACCGACAAGGCAGAAATCTGTCCCTTCAGGGAACTTGCCGATAATCCTTTTTCCAATCCTTCTTGAAGGAAGGATAGAATCCTAGGAATCTTAACCTTGTCCCAAGGGAATCCTTTAGATTCACACCAACAGATATATTTTTTCCAAATTTTGTGGTAAATCTTTCTAGTTACAGGCTTTCTGGCCTGAACAAGAGTATCGATAACAGAATCTGAGAAACCTCGCTTCGATAAAATCAAGCGTTCAATCTCCAAGCAGTCAGCTGGAGTGAAACCAGATTCGGATGTTCGAACGGACCCTGAACAAGAAGGTCTCGTCTCAAAGGTAGCTTCCAAGGTGGAGCCGATGACATATTCACCAGATCTGCATACCAAGTCCTGCGTGGCCACGCAGGAGCTATCAAGATCACCGACGCCCTCTCCTGATTGATCCTGGCTACCAGCCTGGGGATGAGAGGAAACGGCGGGAACACATAAGCTAGTTTGAAGGTCCAAGGTGCTACTAGTGCATCCACTAGAGCCGCCTTGGGATCCCTGGATCTGGACCCGTAGCAAGGAACTTTGAAGTTCTGACGAGAGGCCATCAGATCCATGTCTGGAATGCCCCAAAGTTGAGTGACTTGGGCAAAGATTTCCGGATGGAGTTCCCACTCCCCCGGATGCAATGTCTGACGACTCAGAAAATCCGCTTCCCAATTTTCCACTCCCGGGATGTGGATAGCAGACAGGTGGCAGGAGTGAGACTCCGCCCATAGAATAATCTTGGTCACTTCTTCCATCGCTAGGGAACTCCTTGTTCCCCCCTGATGGTTGATGTACGCAACAGTCGTCATGTTGTCTGATTGAAACCGTATGAACTTGGTCCTCGCTAGCTGAGGCCAAGCCTTGAGAGCATTGAATATCGCTCTCAGTTCCAGAATATTTATCGGTAGAAGAGATTCTTCCCGAGACCAAAGACCCTGAGCTTTCAGGGATCCCCAGACCGCGCCCCAGCCCATCAGACTGGCGTCGGTCGTGACAATGACCCACTCTGGTCTGTGGAATGTCATCCCTCGTGACAGGTTGTCCAGGGACAGCCACCAACGGAGTGAGTCTCTGGTCCTCTGATTTACTTGTATCTTTGGAGACAAGTCTGTATAGTCCCCATTCCACTGACTGAGCATGCACAGTTGTAATGGTCTTAGATGAATGCGCGCAAAAGGAACTATGTCCATTGCCGCTACCATCAACCCGATCACTTCCATGCACTGAGCTACGGAAGGAAGAGGAACGGAATGAAGTATTCGACAAGAGTCCAGAAGCTTTGTCTTTCTGGCCTCTGTTAGAAAAATCCTCATTTCTGAGGAGTCTATAATTGTTCCCAAGAAGGGAACCCTTGTTGACGGGGATAGAGAACTCTTTTCCACGTTCACTTTCCAGCCGTGCGATCTGAGAAAGGCCAGGACGATGTCCGTGTGAGCCTTTGCTCGAGGGAGGGACGACGCTTGAATCAGAATGTCGTCCAGGTAAGGTACTACTGCAATGCCCCTTGGTCTTAGCACAGCTAGAAGGGACCCTAGTACCTTTGTGAAAATCCTTGGTGCAGTGGCTAATCCGAAAGGAAGCGCCACGAACTGGTAATGTTTGTCCAGGAATGCAAACCTTAGGAACCGATGATGTTCCTTGTGGATAGGAATATGTAGATACGCATCCTTTAAATCCACCGTGGTCATGAATTGACCTTCCTGGATGGAAGGAAGGATAGTTCGAATGGTTTCCATCTTGAAAGATGGGACCTTGAGAAATTTGTTTAAGATCTTGAGATCTAGGATTGGTCTGAATGTTCCCTCTTTTTTGGGAACTATGAACAGATTGGAGTAGAACCCCATCCCTTGTTCTCTCAATGGAACAGGATGAATCACTCCCATTTTTAACAGGTCTTCTACACAATGTAAGAACGCCTGTCTTTTTATGTGGTCTGAAGACAACTGAGACCTGTGGAACCTTCCCCTTGGGGGAAGTCCCTTGAATTCCAGAAGATAACCCTGGGAGACTATTTCTAGCGCCCAAGGATCCAGAACATCTCTTGCCCAAGCCTGAGCGAAGAGAGAGAGTCTGCCCCCCACCAGATCCGGTCCCGGATCGGGGGCCGATATTTCATGCTGTCTTGGTAGCAGTGGCAGGTTTCTTTGCCTGCTTTCCCTTGTTCCAGCCTTGCATTGGTCTCCAAGCTGGCTTGGCCTGAGAAGTATTACCCTCTTGCTTAGAGGACGTAGCACCTTGGGCTGGTCCGTTTTTACGAATGGGACGAAAATTAGGTCTATTTTTTGCCTTGAAAGGCCGATCCTGAGGAAGGGCATGGCCCTTACCCCCAGTGATATCAGAGATAATCTCTTTCAAGTCAGGACCAAACAGCGTTTTCCCCTTGAAAGGAATGTTTAGTAGCTTGTTCTTGGAAGACGCATCAGCCGACCAAGATTTCAACCAAAGCGCTCTGCGCGCCACAATAGCAAACCCAGAATTCTTAGCCGCTAACTTAGCCAATTGCAAAGAGGCGTCTAGAGTGAAAGAATTAGCCAATTTGAGAGCATTGACTCTGTCCATAATCTCCTCATAAGGAGGAGAGTCACTATCGAGCACCTTAATCAGTTCATCAAACCAGAAATATGCGGCTGTAGTGACAGGGACAATGCATGAAATGGGTTGTAGAAGGTAACCCTGCTGAACAAACATCTTTTTAAGCAAACCTTCTAATTTTTTATCCATAGGATCTTTGAAAGCACAACTATCCTCTATGGGAATAGTGGTGCGTTTGTTTAAAGTAGAAACCGCTCCCTCGACCTTGGGGACTGACTGCCATAAGTCCTTTCTGGGGTCGACCATAGGAAACAATTTTTTAAATATGGGGGGAGGGACGAAAGGAATACCGGGCCTTTCCCATTCTTTGTTAACAATGTCCGCCACCCGCTTGGGTATAGGAAAAGCTTCTGGGAGCCCCGGCACCTCTAGGAACTTGTCCATCTTACATAGTTTCTCTGGGATGACCAAATTTTCACAATCATCCAGAGTGGATAATACCTCCTTAAGCAAAATGCGGAGATGTTCCAATTTAAATTTAAAAGTAATCACATCAGATTCAGCCTGCTGAGAAATGTTCCCTAAATCAGTAATTTCTCCCTCAGACAAAACCTCCCTGGCTCCCTCAGATTGGGTTAGGGGCCCTTCAGAGATATTAATATCAGCGTCGTCATGCTCTTCAGTAACTAAAACAGAGCATCCACGCTTACGCTGACAAGGGTTCATTTTGGCTAAAATGTTTTTGACAGAATTATCCATTACAGCCGTTAATTGTTGCATAGTAAGGAGTATTGGCGCGCTAGATGTACTAGGGGCCTCCTGAGTGGGCAAGACTCGTGTAGACGAAGGAGGGAATGATGCAGTACCATGCTTACTCCCCTCACTTGAGGAATCATCTTGGGCATCATTGTCATTATCACATAAATCACATTTATTTAAATGAATAGGAATTCTGGCTTCCCCACATTCAGAACACAGTCTATCTGGTAGTTCAGACATGTTAAACAGGCATAAACTTGATAAGAAAGTACAAAAAACGTTTTGAAATAAAACCGTTACTGTCACTTTAAATTTTAAACTGAACACACTTTATTACTGCAATTGCGAAAAAACATGAAGGAATTGTTCAAAATTCACCAAACTTTCACCACAGTGTCTTAAAGCCTTGAAAATATTGCACACCAATTTTGGAAGCTTTAACCCTTAAAATAACGGAACCGGAGCCGTTTTAAGCTTTAACCCCTTTACAGTCCCTGGTATCTGCTTTGCTGAGACCCAACCAAACCCAAGGGGAATACGATACCAAATGATGCCTTCAGAAGTCTTTTATAAGTATCAGAGCTCCTCTCACATGCGACTGCATGCCATGCCTCTCAAAAACAAGTGCGCAACACCGGCGCGAAAATGAGACTCTGCCTATGCTTTGGGAAAGCCCCTAAAGAATAAGGTGTCTGCCGATATTATTATATCAAAATACCCAGAATAAATGATTCCTCAAGGCTAAATAAGTGTTAATATCAATCGATTTAGCCCAAAAAATGTCTACAGTCTAAATAAGCCCTTGTGAAGCCCTTATTTACAATCGTAATAAACATGGCTTACCGGATCCCATAGGGAAAATGACAGCTTCCAGCATTACATCGTCTTGTTAGAATGTGTCATACCTCAAGCAGCAAAGGACTGCAAACTGTTCCCCCAACTGAAGTTAATGCTCTCAACAGTCCTGTGTGGAACAGCCATGGATTTTAGTTACGGTTGCTAAAATCATTTTCCTCATACAAACAGAATTCTTCATCTCTTTTCTGTTTCTGAGTAAATAGTACGTACCAGCACTATTTGAAAATAACAAACTCTTGATTGAATAATGAAAAACTACAGTTAAACACTAAAAAACTCTAAGCCATCTCCGTGGAGATGTTGCCTGTACAACGGCAAAGAGAATGACTGGAGTAGGCGGAGCCTAGGAGGGATCATGTGACCAGCTTTGCTGGGCTCTTTGCCATTTCCTGTTGGGGAAGAGAATATCCCACAAGTAAGGATGACGCCGTGGACCGGACACACCTATGTTGGAGAAAGTAAGCTGTTCGTTTGAATATTTCTAACTTTGCTTTCTGAATATATTGTGCTCAATGCATTTGTGTGTATTGTTAGTGCTGTTCTCAATGCTTTTACTTGCTGGTGAAGTGCAATGTCCCTTTAACAGTATCTTTTTTTTTTTTTTTTTTTCTTGCCTCGTTTCATCAGGAGTGATGATGTAAATGGGTAGTTAGCTAAAACTTGTTGCTGTGGACTTGCTTTAAATATCAATGTCCGTAATCCATATTTAGCTTAAACATCAATCCAGTCTTGATCATGTATTTAAAGCTCACATACAAATATTTTCTCACTCTTACTTGAAATAAGAACTAAAGTTGATGTATTATGAAGTATTTGCTGCTGTAATTTAGTAGACTTGAACTACTGTTGTTCCAACTACATATGATGTATTTATGATAGGAGGGAGGGTCTAGGGACTTTTTGGTAAATGATAACCAGTGTAGAGGACTATTGAAAGTGTTTTGGTTTTAAGAAGAGTGAAGAGAAGAGGGGTACAGGGTTACTATCTTGCATAGAGCTTGTAACAATTTATAATTCTAAGCTTAGAGACAGAAATACAACATTCTTATGCTTTTTTTTTATTGATTTATTTTTACTATCATGCATCTTAAAGGGACACTAAACCATAAAAAAATGTTAGACGTAATTAGCTAAGATATCCAGAGGGCTTGAAAATAACATGCACATGTGTTTTTTAAAATGTTATCACTATATTTAAGACATAACTTTTTGTTTTTATCTAATCTTGCCTGCGGAACCAATTAGGGATGGTTATATAGCTGAAAAGAAACAATCTCAGAGAGTTTAGTGTTCCTTTAAGACCCAGTGATAATGCTTATAGGCATGTTTAAGAATTATACAGAAAAAGATAGAAATAAATTGTAATGAGTTGTGGCTTTGTCGAGCTTTTGCTGGATATGCAGTGGTGAAAGTAAATGAAAGAGAGAGCCTTAGTATGACTTACCATGGGTAAAATCCTAAAAACTCCTTAATACCATGGTTGTATTAATATACATTTATGTAGGAGATGAAATGGAGTAGTAGTTAGCTGTAAGACTGGTTGGATCTTTTTGTTACAAAACACTTTTTTCTTTCATGCAATTGGCAAGAGTCCATGAGCTCGTGACGTATGGGATATACATTCCTACCAGGAGGGGCAAAGTTTCCCAAACCTCAAAATGCCTATAAATACACCCCCCTACCACACCCGCAATTCAGTTTTACAAACTTTGCCTCCTATGGAGGTGGTGAAGTAAGTTTGTGCTAGATTTCTACGTTGATATGCGCTTTGCAGCAGGCTGGAGCCCGGTTTTCCTCTCAGAGTGCAGTGAATAACAGAGGGATGTTAAGGGATTATTGCCTATTGAATGCTATGGTCATCTTATCGGGGATCTATTTCATAGGTTCTCTGTTATCGGTCGTAGAGATTCTTCTCCTACCTCCCTTTTCAGATCGACGATATACTCTTATATATACCATTACCTCTGCTGATTCTCGTTTCAGTACTGGTTTGGCTATCTACTATATGTAGATGAGTGTCTTTTGGTAAGTATATTTTATTTTATTTATGACACTTTCAGCTATGGTTTGGCACTTTATATGTAAAGTTCTAAATATATGTTTTATACTTATATTTGCCATGATTCAAGTTAATCCGTATATTTCCTTCTTACAGACTGTCAGTTTCATTTTTGGGAAATGCATATGAATAAATTTTTTTCTTACCTGAAAATTTGTCAAATTGACGTTTCTTTCAAAAATTGCGGGCTGTTAGGCTCGCGGGTGCAAAAAATGCTAGAATTTATTGCGTCATTTTTGGTGCGAGAATTATGTTTGTTGACGTTAATGTCGTCATTTACGGCGTCATAGTTGACACAGAGAGTTTTCATGTACTTGCGTTTGTGTTAGTTGTCATGATAAACTTTCAAAAGCAGACAATATTTCCATTAGTAGTAGTCCTTTACCTGTTGTTGTTCCTTCAACATCTAATGTTCAGGATATTCCTGTTAATGTAAGAGAATTTGTTTCTAATTCTATTCAGAAGGCCCTGTCTGTTATACAACCTTCTAATAAACGTAAAAGGTCTTTTAAAACTTCTCATAAATTAGATGAATTTTTAAATGACCGCCAGCATTCTGATTTATCTATCTCTGATGAGGATCTATCTGGTTCAGAAGATTCTGCCTCAGATATTGACACTGACAAATCTTCATATTTATTTAAGATGGAGTTTATTCGTTCTTTACTTAAAGAGGTGTTGATTGCATTGGATATGGAGGAATCTAGTCCTCTTGATATTAAAACCAGTTAACGTTTAAATTAGTTTTTTAAACCTCATGTAGTTATTCCAGAGGTTTTTCCAGTTCCTGATGCTATTTCAGATGTAATTTCTAGGGAATGGAATAGTTTGGGTACTTCATTTACTCCTTCTTTAAGGTTTAAGAGACTGTACCCTTTGCCGACTGGGGATTTTTTCCCAAAACTCCAATCTATCAAAGTTGATGGGGCTATCTCTACTCTTGCTAAACGTACTACTATTCCTACGGCAGATAGTACTTCTTTTAAAGATCCTTTAGATAGGAAGCTTGAATCTTATCTAAGGAAGGCTTATTTATGTTCAGGTCATCTTCTCAGGCCTGCTATTTCTTTGGCTGATGTTGCTGCGGCTTCAACTTTTTGGTTGGAATCTTTAGCGCAACAAGTACCAGATCATAATGTGTATAGCATTGTTAAGCTTCTTCAACATGCTAATAATTTCATTTGTGATGCCATTTTTTTTATATCATTAGAATTGATGTCAGGTATATGTCTTTAGCTAGAAGAGCTTTATGGCTTAAATCTTGGAATGCAGATATGACTTCTAAGTCAACGTTGCTATCTCTTTCTTTCCAAGGTAATACATTATTTGGTTCTCAGTTGGATTCTATAATTTCAACTGTCACTGGGGGGAAGGGAGCTTTTTGCCCCAGGATAAAAAAATCTAAGGGTAAATTTAGGGCTACTAACCGTTTTTGTTCCTTTCGCCAGAATAAGGAACAGAAGCCTGACCCTTCCCCTAAAGGAACGGCTTCCAATTGGAAGCCTTCTCCAGTCTGGAATAAATCCAAGCCTTTTAGAAAATCAAAACCAGCCCCCAAGTCCGCATGAAGGTGCGGCCCTCATTCCAGCACAGCTGGTAGGGGGCATGCTATGATTTTTCAAAGATGTTTGGTTCAATTCAGTCCAAAATCATTGGATTCAGAACATTGTTTCTCAAGGGTACAGAATAGGTTTCAAGATAAGACCGCCTGTGAGAAGGTTCTTTCTCTCACGCATTCCAGTGAACCCAGTAAAGGCTCAGGCTTTCCTGAAATGTGTTTCAGACCTGGAGTCATCTGGGGTAATTGTGCCAGTTCCATATCGGGAACGGGGTCTGAGGTTTTATTCAAATCTGTTCATTGTTCCAAAGAAAAAGAATTCTTTCAGACCAGTTCTGGATCTAAACATTTTGAATCGTTATGTAAGAATACCAACATTCAAGATGGTGACTATAAGGACTATTCTGCCTTTTATTCTGCAAGGGCATTATATGTCCACAATAGACTTACAGGATGCTTATCTTCATATTCCAATTCATCCAGATCACTATCGATTCCTGAGATTCTCTTTTCTAGACAAGCATTACCAATTTGTTGCTCTTCCTTTTGGCCTAGTAACAGCTCCAAGGATCTTCTCAAAGGTTCTCGGTGCCCTTCTCTCTGTAATCAGAGAGCGGGATATTGCGGCGTTTCCTTATTTGGACGATATCTTGGTACTTGCTCAGTTTTTTCATTCTGCAGAATCTCACACGAATACACTTGTGTTGTTTCGTCAAGAACATGGTTGGAGGATCAATTTACCAAAAAGTTATTTGATTCCTCAGACAAGGGTAACCTTTTTAGGATTCCAAATAGATTCAGTATCCATGACTTTGTCTCTAACAGACAAAAGACGTCTGAAATTGGTTTCAGATTGTCGGAACCTTCAGTCTCAATCATTCCCTTCAGTAGCTATGTGCATGGAAGTTTTAGGTCTCATGACTGCAGCATCGGACGCGATCCCCTTTGCTCGTTTTCACATGAGACCTCTTCAGCTTTGTATGCTGAACCTTTGGTGCAGGGATTATACAAAGATATCACAATTGATATCCTTAAATCCCAATACTCGACTATCTCTGACTTGGTGGTTAAATCACCACTGTTTAGTTCAAGGGGCCTCTTTTCTTCGTCCAACCTGGACTGTGATTTCAACAGATGCGAGTCTTTCAGATTGGGGAACTGTCTGGGGATCTCCGACAGCGCAGGGGGTTTGGAAATCTCAAGAGGCGAGATTACCAATCAATATTTTGGAACTCTGTGCGATTTTCAGAGCTCTTCAGTTCTGGCCTCTTCTGAAGAGAGAATCGTTTATTTGTTTTCAGACGGACAATGTCACAACCGTGGCGTATGTCAATCATCAAGGTGGGACTCACAGTCCTCAAGCTATGGAAGAAGTATCTCGGATACTTGCATGGGCGGAATCCAGCTCCTGTCTAATCTCTGCGGTTCATATCCCAGGTATAGACAATTGGGAAGCGGATTATCTCAGTCGCCAGACTTTACATCCGGGAGAATGGTCTCTTCACCCAGATGTGTTTCTTCAGATTGTTCAGATATGGGGGCTTCCAGAAATAGATCTGATGGCTTCTCATCTAAACAGGAAACTTCCCAGGTATCTGTCCAGATCCAGGGATCCTCAGGCGGAAGCAGTGGATGCGTTGTCACTTCCTTGGAATTATCAACCTGCTTATATCTTTCCGCCTCTAGTTCTTCTTCCAAGAGTGATTTCCAAAATCATAATGGAACATTTGTTTGTACTGCTGGTGGCTCCAGCATGGCCACACAGGTTTTGGTATGCAGATTTTGTTTGGATGTCCAGTTGCCAACCTTGGCCACTTCCGTTAAGGTCAGACCTTCTATCTCAAGGTCCGTTTTTCCATCAGGATCTCAAATCATTAAATTTGAAGGTATGGAGATTGAACGCTTAGTGCTTAGTCATAGAGGTTTCTCTGACTCAGTGATCAATACTATGTTGCAGGCTCGTAAATCTGTGTCTAGAAAGATTTATTACCGAGTTTGGAAGACTTACATTTCATGGTGTTCCTCTCATAGGTTCTCTTGGCATTCTTTTAGAATTCCTAGAATTTTACAGTTTCTTCAGGATGGTTTGGATAAGGGTTTGTCTGCAAGTTCCTTGAAAGGACAAATATCTGCTCTTTCTGTTCTGTTTCACAAAAAAATTGCTAATCTTCCAGACATTCGTTGTTTTGTACAGGCTTTGGTTCGTATCAAGCCTGTCATTAAGTCAATCTCTCCTCCTTGGAGTCTTAATTTGGTTTTGAGAGCTTTACAGGCTCCTCCATTTGAGCCTATGCATTCTTTGGATATTAAGTTACTTTCTTGGAAAGTATTGTTTCTTTTGGTTATCTCTTCTGCTAGAAGAGTTTCTGAATTATCTGCTCTTTCTTGTGAGTCTACTTTTCTAATTTTTCATCAGGATAAGGCGGTTTTGCGGACTTCATTTCAATTTTTACCTAAGGTTGTGAATTCCAACAACATTAGTAGAGAAATTGTTGTCCCTTAGTTGTGTCCTAATCCTTAGAATTCTTTGTAAAAATCTTTGCATTCTTTGGATGTGGTAAGAGCTTTGAAATATTATGTTGAAGCTACTAAAGATTTCAGAAAGACTTCTAGTCTGTTATCTTTTCTGGTCCTAGGAAAGGTCAGAAAGCTTCTGCTATTTCTTTTGCTTCCTGGTTAAAGCTTTTGATTCATCATGCTTATGTGGAGTCGGGTAAATACCCGCCTCAGAGGATTACGGCTCATTCTACTAGGTCAGTTTCTACTTCGTGGGCTTTTAAGAATGAAGCTTCTGTTGATCAGATTTCCAAAGCAGCAACTTGGTCTTCTTTGCATACTTTTACTAAATTCTACCATTTTTATGTTTTTTCTTCTTCAGAAGCAGTTTTTGGTAGAAAAGTTCTTCAGGCAGCTGTTTCAGATTGATTCTTCTGCTTATAATTTTAGTTTTTTTCTTTATAAGATTAAAACTTTTTGATTTGGGTTGTGGATTCTTTTTTCAGCGGAATTGGCTGTCTTTATTTTTATCCCTGCCTCTCTAGTGACTCTTGCGTGGAGTTCCACATCTTGGGTATTTGCTATCCCATACGTTACTAGCTCATGGACTCTTGCCAATTACATGATTTATGTAAGAACTTACCTGATAAATTCATTTCTTTCATATTGGCAAGAGTCCATGAGGCCCACCCTTTTTGTGGTGGTTATGATTTTTTTGTATAAAGCACAATTATTACAATTCCTTGTTGATGCTTTCGCTCCTTTCTTATCACTCCACTTCTTGGCTATTCGTTAAACTGAATTGTGGGTGTATTTATAGGCATTTTGAGGTTTGGGAAACTTTGCCCCTCCTGGTAGGAATGTATATCCCATACGTCACTAGCTCATGGACTCTTGCCAATATGAAAGAAATTAATTTATCAGGTAAGTTCTTACATAAATTATGTTTTTTTTACAGAAACGTTATATTCTAACTGTTATTTGTTCCAGAACTATGACTACATGAAGGCTACTCTAATGATTTAATGAATAGCACTTTGGCATTACATTAAACTGTGTTTGTTACATATTTATATACAGTACACGCATAGTGTTATGGTATAATGATTATTTTATGTTCACCTTTTCAATACTGAGATTTCTCAGTGACGTCTGCTAAGGAATGGATTTCCCTTCTGCATATAGTGCAGTTCCTCACCTTACAATTGATTATTTAAAACGAGAGAATCATTTTCATGTGACCATATTCTCTATAGAATGTTTTGTTTTATAAATATCCATACAAGTTAAAAAGGAGACCACTTGCAGTATGCACTTTGGAGCAGCTTTATGTGTTGCACACAATACATTAGTGTGATATATACATATATATATAGAGTGTGTGTGTGTGTGTGTGTGTGTGTGTGTTCCTACTTTGCTGTTGTACAAGCTGAAATTTAGTAAAGGAGAGTAAGACATTTCTAATGAAGTAGTGTTGTAACCATAATAAAGGTCTCTCCACACAGTCCATACGTCTCAATCATGAGTATCACCATCTAATTAGAACCGCCCTTCAGAACATTATGCAATCTGTAACTGCCTAATTATTATGGAAACTGATAATTAGTATTGTAAACCTAATAAACACCAGTTATCTTACCGTACAAAGATTGTGCATGTTACAAGCACATCCTATTCCTTTCTGGCAAAGTTCCTGTTTGGGTATTGTTTAGAACTTTTAGCTCAAACTATTTGAAATTTACAATTGATCTAAGACTATAAACACTATATAATTTTGTTGTTTTTTTTTTGCTTGTCACCAACATGTGTTAATGCTACAGAACCCTTAGTGATTACTTCTTTGTACTGTTAAAAACTGTGCAGGGTCACAGTGACCTCTGCAAAACAAAATCTGCAGATTGATATGTAATTTTACCTTTTATAAAGACTGTATATTTTTATATTTGTGAAAGTCCCCTAGTACCATTACTAGAAGAATGTATGACATCATCTGTATATTTGATCAGATTTAATAATGACAACGTATATATTTACCTGAATAGACTGATTTCTTCAGTGCAGAGAAGTGACTTCACAGCAGATTTATTTAATAAAAAAAACAACAACAAAAAACAAGCTTTTTAATTTGGTTGTTATGAAAATTTTGGTTGTTGTGAATTCTGTCTTTTAAGGTGCACAAACATTACAGTATGTTAAAGTGACAGTCTACAATAAGCTTTTCTCCAGATCCATTTTACTTGCTGGAGTGCATTCAGTTTTTTGCATGAGACATTACACTCCCAGTGAGAGTATTAAAATATTATTTTTCTATTATTCTGGGCTCTGGTATATGGAGAGATATACTGTAAGATAAGAAAGCATTTGTGTGTATAGAGTGATAAGGAGGTCTGATCTCCTAGCAACCTCATCCTTGTTGTTGTGGTTTGAAAGAGCAAAACCAGCTATAGTGTATAAAAAATAAAATAAACCTAAAGAAATGATTTCCCACACATTTTATATGCTGCAGCTGTTGTAACAAGCCATTGGAAACAAATTAAAGGTAACCCAATTTTACAGTAGACTGTCTCTTATGTAGTTACGGAGTTTCTGTATTATTTGTATAGCACTTTAATATGGAGGACAAAAGTTAGGTTAAATATTGATATGTTTAGGACCATTTTAGATTATCCTCAAACAGAACATATTTTAAATCTTTTATTTAAATAAGTATATACTTGTCCAGCACTTATACCCATATAGGGAAAGAGAACTGTTATGGTCAAACAAATCCACTGTTGTCCATTGCTTTATACATCTGACAATACTGTATTGCTAAATAGACGTAATTTAGTACTAAAGCACACTATTTTAACGTTTTACGGTACGTTTACTGGTTTTACGAACTATAACATGATCATTAAAATTACTGTTAAAAATATAATGATCATGTTGTATATGGTCTAATAGAATTGAAATAAGGGAGGCAATACAAAATATAATGAGCTCAATGTTAGCATTGCATATGGAAACTGGAATGTTTTGTATATTGTTTGCTTTAGAATTCATATTGGGACTTTGTATAAATTAAAATATTTAAAAATGTCATTTCAGATATATTCAGTTATTTGTATGTATTTTAAGTGCCAGTCCTTTATATATTTTGAAAAATAAAATTGTGAAAAACACTTCAACGCTTCAATTTTTATTTTCTCATAATCCAAGTGTTTTAGGCGGACATAAAACCAGTCATGATTGATAGTTATTGTCTCATTCCTGCATGGAGTATGTAAAAACCTCTTAGATGCTCCTTTAAAGGGACAGTCTACACCAGAATTTTATTTTTCTAAAAGATAATGCATTTATTACCCATTCCCTATTTTTGCATAACCAACACAGTTATATTAATATACTTTTTACCTCTGATTACCTTGTATCTAAGCCTCTGCAAACTGCCCCCTTATTTCAGTTATTTTGACAGACTTGCATTTTAGCCAATCAGTGCTGACTCCTAGGTAACTCCATGTGCATGAGCACAATGTTATCTATATGACACACATGAACTAATACCCTCTAGTGGTGAAAAACTCAAAAGGCATTCATATAAGAGGTGGCCTTCAAGGTCTAAGAAGTTAGCATATGAGCCTACTTATGAATATAACTAAGAATATAAAGAGAACAAGGCAAAATTGGTGATAAAAGTAAATTGTAAAGTTGTTGAAAATGACATGCCCTATCTGAATCATGAGTTTATTTTGGACTAGACTGTCCCTTTTAAGGGGTGCCAATTTTTTTTATTATTCATATGCTCCTTTCAGTTTGGTTTTTAACAATTAGCAAGTTAGGAAGGATAAATGAGGCTATTTTGCCCATCTCAGCTTTATGCATTGCAGATGTAAACACCACATTTATACTGTCTACTGCTGATTTGGAGTCTGTTATTATAAATAGACTTTCCCCTACACAAGGAAAGTAATATATTATATTATACACATAAAGCCATTTTCATGAGGCCAGGGCATCTATAGTAAACAAATGCAACCATGAAGACCAAACTTAATTTCCAGCCAAGTTACAGTGAGCAATAAATTTAGCAGTTTAAAATGTGGCTTATTTCCCAAGTCTTAATCAAAACCGCTGCAGAAGACAAGACAACCAGATCCTTATAAACAACCAAAGCCAAGTATTATTCATTCAAGCTGCACAACCTTCTGGTCAATAGATGTAACTCGCTGCTTGAAAAATCTTTTTAAGACTCAACCGTTTTATTAATTGGATCTTTAAAAGTTGAAGTATCTAAAGGGATTGTCTACACCAGAATTTTTATTGTTTTAAAAGATAGATAATCCCTTTATTGTCCATTCCCTAGTTTTGCATAACTAACACGGTTATATTAATATACTTTTTACCTCTGTGATTACCTTGTATCTAAGCCTCTGCAAACTGCCCCCTTATTTCAGTTCTTTTGACAGATATCCATTTTAATCAATCAGTGCTGGTTCTCCACGACGTGCGTGAGCACAGTGTTATCTATATGACACACATAAACTAACACCCTCTAGTGGTGAAAAACTGTCAAAATGCCCTAAGAGAAGAGGCGGCCTTCAAGGGCTTAGAAATTGGCATATGAACCTCCTAGGTTTAGCTTTTAACTAAGAATACCAAGTAATACAAGTAAATTGGAAAATTGTTTAAAATGACATTCTCTATCTGAATCATGAAAGTTTATTTTGGACTAGACTGTCCCTTTAAAAGCAAAACAATTGGCTTATCAAAAATAGAAATGTTAATAGTTTATTTTTTATCAATTAAAGTGAATGAACAGAAGAAAAAAATCTTAACTGCATCAGTTCTAGATACACTTGTGCAGTCAGGAATTTTGAAGGCATTTAGTCAGGTGCATGATTAAACAATTATACCAAGCAGGTGCTAATGATCATCAATTTAATATGTAGGTTGAAACACAATCATTAACTGAAACAAACATCTGTGTAGGAGGAATAAAATTGGGTGAGGAACATCCAAACTCCTAACAAGGTGAGGTTGCTGAAGACAGTTTGTCAATTTATACACCATGGCATGACTGAGCACAGCAACAAGACACAAGGTAGTTATACTGCATCAACAAGGTCACAGTCAGACAGAAATTTCAAGACAGGGGTTTCCAGATGCCCTGTTCAAGCCCTTATGAAGAAGCACAAAGAAGCAGGCAACATTGAGGATTGCAGTGGTTGGTCAAAGAAAGACACAACGCTTACTTCCCTTTGCAATCGGAATACAGGTGAAACTCCAAAAATTAGAATATCGTGCAAAAGTTAATTTATTTCACTAATGCAACTTAAAAGGTGAAACTAATATATGAGATAGACTCATTACATGCAAAGCAAGATAGTTCAAGTCGTGATTTGTCATAATTGTGATGATTATGACTTACAGCTCATGAAAACCCCAAATCCACAATCTCAGAAAATTAGAATATTGTGAACAGGTGCAATATTCTAGGCTCAAAGTGTCCCACTCTAATCAGCTAATTAAGCCATAACACCTGCAAAGGGTTCCTGAACCTTTAAATGGTCTCAGTCTGGATCAGTAGGAATCACAATCATGGAAAAGACTGCTAACCTGACAGAAAACCATCATTGACACCCTCCATAAGGAGGGAAAGCCTCAAAAGGTAATTGCAAAAGAAGTTGGATGTTCCCAAAGTGCTGTATCAAAGCACATTAATAGAAAGTTATGTGGAAGAAAAAGGTGCACAAGCAGCAGAGATGACCGCAGCCTGGAGAGGATTTTCAGGAAAAGGCCATACAAAAGTGTTGGGGACTTTCACATGGGGTGGACTGAGGCTGGAGTCAGTGCATCAAGAGCCACCACACACAGACGGATCCTGGACATGGGCTTCAAATGTCGTATTCCTCTTATCAAGCCACTCCTGAACAACAAACAACGTCAGAAGCGTCTTACCTGGGCTAAATAAAAACAGACCTGGTCTGTTGCTCAGTGGTCCAAAGTCCTCTTTTCTGATGAGAGCAAATTTTGCATCTCATTTGGAAACCAAGGACCCAGAGTATGGAGGAAGAATAGAGAGGCACACACTGCAAGATGCTTGAAGTCCAGTGTGAAGTTTCCACAGTCTGTGTTGATCTGGGGAGCCATGTCATCTGCTAGTGTTGGTCCACTGTGCTTCATTAAGTCCACGGTCAACGCAGCCGTCTACCAGGAGATTTTGGAGCACTTCATGCTTCCTTCCGCAGACGAGCTCTATGGGGATGCTGACTTCATTTTCCAGCAGGACTTGGCACCTGCCCACACTGCCAAAAGCACCAAAACCTGGTTCAATGACTGTGGGATTACTTTGCTTGATTGGCCAGCAAACTCGCCTGACCTGAACCCCATAGAGAATCTATGGGGCATTGCCAAGAGAAAGATGAGAGACATGAGACTAAACAATGCAGAAGAGCTGAAGGCCGATATTGAAGCATCCTGGTCTTCCATAACACCTCAGCAGTTCCACAGGCTGATAGCTTCCATGCCACGCCGCATTGAGGCAGTAATTGCTGCAAAAGGGGCCCAAACCAAGTACTGAGTACATACAGTATGCATACTTATACTTTTCAGAGGTCCGATATTGTTCTATGTACAATCCTTGTTTTATTGATTGCATGTAATAATCTAATTTTCTGAGATTGTGGATTTGGGGTTTTCATGAGCTGTAAGCCATAATCATCACAATTAGGACAAATCACGGCTTGAACATCTTGCTTTGCATGTAATGAGTCTATCTCATATATTAGTTTCACCTTTTAAGTTGCATTAGTGAAATAAATCAACTTTTTCACGATATTGTAATTTCTCTTGTAAGGTGTATCCAGTCCACGGATCATCCATTACTTGTGGGATATTCTCCTTCCCAACAGGAAGCTGCAAGAGGATCACCCACAGCAGAGCTGTCTATATAGCTCCTCCCCTAACTGCCACTACCAGTCATTCTCTTGCAGCTCTCGACACGATAGGAAGTAGCTAGAGAAATGTGGTAAATTTATGTAGTTTATCTTCAATCAAAAGTTTATTATTTTCAAATGGTACCGGAGTTGTACTATTTTAGCCTCAGGCAGAAAATAGAAGAAAAGTCTGCCTGTGGTTTTTGATGATCTTAGCAGGTTGTAACTAAGATCCATTGCTGTTCTCACACATAACTGAAGAGATGAACTAACTTCAGCTGGGGGAATGGCGTGCAGGGTCTCCTGCTAGGAGGTATGTGCAGTTTAAATATTTCTAGAGAAATTAATATGCTAGAAAATGCTGTTAATACCGGATTTATTTAAGGTAAACCTGATTACAGTGATTTAATAACAACTAGTATCATGCTTGCTGTAAAAGGTAATATTCTTATTACTTTCTCACATTACTGAAAAATAAAACGTTTGCTGGAAGTGTTTAAACGTCTTTTTTATACATATTGGTGATAAAACTTTATTGGGGCCCAGTTTTTTCCACATGGCTGGCTAGATTTTGCCTATGGATAGTATTTTTTGGCCTCTCACTGTGAGTACAGGTTGGGAGGGGCCTAATTTCAGGCCTAAATCGTGCAGTAGTTTTTGCAGCTTGAGACTTCCAGCTTCCCTGAAGGAGTCCCCTGAACACTTAGGACATCTACAAAGGGTTTTTGTGCCTTCAAAAGTCATTGTATGTGCAGGTAGGGCCACAGCAGAGCTGTGGCAGTTTGTTGTGACTGTTAAAAAAACGTTTTATATGGGTTTTTTTATCCGGTTTTGAAACTAAGGGGTTAATCATTCATTTGCAAGTGGGTGCAATGCTCTGTTAGTCTATTATACACACTGTAAAAATTTTGAAAGATTTACTGCTTTTTATCACCGTTTTTCAATTTCTGACATTTTTTGTTTCTCTTAAAGGCACAGTACTGTTTTTATTTTTTGCTTGTTTACATTTATCAAAGTGTTTTCCAAGCTTGCTGGTCTCATTGCTAGTCTGTTTAAACATGTCTGACATAGAGGAAACTCCTTGTTCATTATGTTTAGAATCCATTGTGGAACCCCCTCTTAGAATGTGTACCAAATGTACTGATTTCACTTTAAGTTATAAAGATCATATTCTGTCTTTAAAAGATCACCAGAGGAAATTGACAAGGGGGAAGTTATGCCGACTAACTCGCCCCACGTGTCAGAACCTTTGACTCCCGCTCAAGTGGCGCCAAGTACATCTAGCGCGCCCATGGCGTTTACTTTACAAGACATGGCGGCAGTTATGGATCATACCCTTACAGCGGTATTGTCCAAACTACCAGGGTTACAAGGAAAGCGAGACAGCTCTGGGACTAGAAAAAATACAGAGCTCTCTGACGCTTTAGTAGCTATGTCTGATATCCCCTCACAATATGCAGAAGCTGAGGCAGGAGAGCTTCTTTCTGTGCGTGATTTTTCTGACTCAGGGAAGATGCTTCAACCTGATTCTGATATGTCTACATTTAAATTTAAGCTTGAACACCTCCGCATGTTGCTCAGGGAGGTTTTAGCTACTCTGGATGACTGTGACACCATTATAGTGCCAGAGAAATTGTGTAGATTGGATAAATACTATGCAGTGCCTGTTTACACTGATGTTTTTCCTATACCTAAAAGGTTTTCAGAAATTATTACTAAGGAATGGGATAGACCAGGTGTACCGTTCTCTCCCCCTCCTATTTTTAAGAAAATGTTTCCAATAGATTCCACTACACGGGACTTATGGCAAACGGTCCCTAAAGTGGAGGGAGCAGTTTCTACCCTAGCTAAGCGTACAACTATTCCCGTCGAGGACAGTTGTGCTTTCCTAGATCCAATGGATAAAAAGTTAGAGGGTTACCTTAAGAAAATGTTTATTCAACAAGGTTTTATTCTCCAGCCTCTTGCATGCATTGCCCCGGTCACTGCTGCTGCGGCCTTCTGGTTTGAGTCTCTGGAAGAGGCCTTACAGGTAGAAACTCCATTGGATGATATACTTGACAAGATTAAAGAGCTTAAGCTAGCCAATTAATTTGTTTCTGACGCCGTTGTTCATTTAACCAAACTAAAGGCTAAGAACTCAGGTTTTGCTATACAGGCACGTAGGGCGCTATGGCTTAAATCCTGGTCAGCTGACGTTACTTCAAAGTCTAAGCGTCTCAACATTCCCTTCAAGGGGCAGACCCTATTCGGGCCTTGACTGAAGGAGATCATTTCTGATATTACTGGAGGAAAAGGTCATGCCTCAGGATAGGTCTAATAAATTAAGGACCAAACAAACAAATTTTCGGTCTGGAGACCTAACCAGGCCTGGAACAAAGGTTAGCAGGCCAAGAAGCCTGCTGCTGCCTCTAAGACAGCATGAAAGATCAGCCCCCGATCCGGTAACGGATCTAGTAGGGGGCAGACTTTCTCTCTTCGCTCAGGCTTGGGCAAGCGATGTCCAGGATCCCTGGGCATTGGAAATTGTGTCCCAGGGATATCTTCTGGACTTCAAAGCTTCTTCCCCAAAAGGAAGATTTCACCTCTCACAATTATCTGCAGACCAGATAAAGAGAGAGGCAGTCTTGCATTGTGTTCAAGACCTTCTAGTTATGGGAGTGATCCACCCAGTTCCAAAGGAGGAACAGGGGCAAGGCTTCTATTCAAATCTCTTTGTGGTTCCCAAGAAAGAGGGAACCTTCAGACCAATCTTAGATCTCAAGATCCGAAACAAATTTCTCAGGGTCCCATCTTTCAAGATGGAGACTATTCGAACCATCCTACCTATGATCCAGGAGGGTCAATACATGACTACCGTGGACTTAAAGGATGCTTATCTTCACATTCCGATACACAAAGATCATCATCTGTTTCTCAGGTTCGCCTTCCTAGACAGGCATTACCAGTTTGTGGCTCTTCCCTTTGGGTTAGCTACGGCACCAAGAATCTTTACGAAGGTTCTGGGGTCACTTCTGGCGGTCCTAAGGCCGCGGGGCATAGCAGTAGCCCCTTACTTAGACGACATTCTGATACAGGCATCGAATTTCCAAATTGCCAAATCCCATACGGACATTGTTCTGGCATTCCTGAGGTCTCATGGGTGGAAACTGAACGAAAAGAAGAGTTCTCTATCCCCTCTCACAAGAGTTTCCTTCCTGGGAACTCTGATAGATTCTGTAGAAATGAGGATTTACCTGACACAGGACAGGTTGTCAAAACTTCTAAATTCCTGCCGTGTTCTTTATTATACTTCTCGCCCTTCGGTGGCTCAGTGTATGGAAGTAATCGGCTTAATGGTAGCGGCAATAGACATAGTTCCGTTTGCCCGCCTACATCTCAGACTGCTGCAACTCTGCATGCTCAGTCAGTGGAATGGGGATTACACAGATTTGTCCCCTCTACTAAATCTGGATCAAGAGACCAGGGATTCTCTTCTCTGGTGGCTATCTCGGGTCCATCTGTCCAAAGGTATGACCTTCCGCAGGCCAGATTGGACAATATTAACAACAGATACCAGCCTTCTGGGCTGGGGTGCAGTCTGGAACTCTCTGAAGGCTCAGGGGTCGTGGACTCAGGAGGAGGCTCTCCTTCCAATAAACATTCTGGAACTAAGAGCGATATTCAATGCTCTTCAGGCTTGGCCTCAGCTAGCGGCAGTGAGGTTCATCAGATTTCAGTCGGACAACATCACGACTGTAGCTTACATCAACCATCAAGGGGGAACAAGCAGTTCCCTAGCGATGTTGGAGGTTTCAAAGATAATTCAATGGGCAGAGATTCACTCTTGCCATCTATCAGCTATCCATATCCCAGGAGTAGAGAACTGGGAGGCAGATTTTCTAAGTCGTCAGACTTTTCATCCGGGGGAGTGGGAGCTCCATCCGGAGGTGTTTGCACAGTTGATTCAACATTGGGGCAAACCAGAACTGGATCTCATGGCGTCTCGCCAGAACGCCAAGCTTCCTTGTTACGGATCCAGGTCCAGGGATCCCAAGGCAGCGCTGATAGATGCTCTAGCAGCGCCTTGGTCCTTCAACCTGGCTTATGTATTTCCACCGTTTCCTCTGCTCCCTCGTCTAATTGCCAAGATCAAACAGGAGAGAGCATTGGTAATTTTGATAGCACCTGCGTGGCCATGCAGGACTTGGTATGCAGATCTGGTGGTCATGTCATCCTTTCCACCATGGACTCTGCCTCTGAGGCAGGACCTTCTACTTCAGGGTCCTTTCAACCATCCAAATCTAATTTCTCTGTGGCTGACTGCTTGGAGATTGAACGCTTGATTTTATCAAAGCGTGGTTCCTCCGAGTCAGTCATTGATACCTTAATACAGGCGCGAAAGCCTGTCACCAGGAAAATCTATCATAAGATATGGTATAAATATCTTCATTGGTGTGAATCCAAGGGTTACTCATGGAGTAAGGTCAGGATTCCTAGGATATTATGTTTTCTCCAAGAAGGATTGGAGAAGGGTTTGTCAGCTAGTTCCTTAAAAGGACAGATTTCTGCTCTGTCTATTCTTTTGCACAAACGTCTGGCTGAGGTTCCAGACGTGCAGGCGTTTTGTCAGGCTTTAGTCTGAATCAAGCCTGTGTTTAAACCTGTTGCTCCGCCTTGGAGTTTAAATTTAGTTCTTAAGGTTCTTCAAGGGGTTCCGTTTGAACCTTTGCATTCCATAGATATTAAGCTCTTATCCTGGAAGGTTCTGTTTTTAGTAGCTATCTCCTCGGCTCGAAGAGTTTCCGAGTTATCTGCTTTACAATGTGATTCCCCTTATCTAATTTTTCATGCAGATAAGGTAGTGTTACGTACCAAACCTGGTTTTTTACCTAAGGTGGTATCTAATAAAAATATCAATCAGGAGATTGTTGTACCGTCACTGTGTCCTAATCCTTCTTCAAAGAAGGAACGTCTTTTACACAATCTTGACGTGGTTCGTGCTTTAAAGTTTTATTTACAAGCTACTAAAGATTTTCGTCAAACATCTGCATTGTTTGTTGTCTACTCTGGACAGAGGAGAGGCCAAAAGGCTTCGGCAACCTCTCTTTCTTTTGGCTAAGGAGTATAATACGCTTAGCTTATGAGACTGCTGGCCAGCAGCCTCCTGAAAGGATTACAGCTCATTCTACTAGAGCGGTACTTTTGCTTCTTCGGAGGCTATTTTTGGGAGAAAGGTCTTGCAGGCAGTGGTGCCTTCCGTTTAAGCGCCTGCCTTGTCCCTCCCTTCATCCGTGTCCTATAGCTTTGGTATTGGTATCCCACAAGTAATGGATGATCCGTGGACTGGATACACCTTACAAGAGAAAACATAATTTATGCTTACCTGATAAATTTATTTCTCTTGTGGTGTATCCAGTCCTCGGCCCGCCCTGTCATTTTAAGGCAGGTGTTTTATTTTTAAACTACAGTCACCACTGCACCCTATAGTTTCTCCTTTCTCTTGCTTGTCTTCGGTCGAATGACTGGTAGTGGCAGTTAGGGGAGGAGCTATATAGACAGCTCTGCTGTGGGTGATCCTCTTGCAGCTTCCTGTTGGGAAGGAGAATATCCCACAAGTAATGGATGATCCGTGGACTGGATACACCACAAGATAAATAAATTTATCAGATAAGCATAAATTATGTTTCTTTCATGTAATTAGCAAGAGTCCATGAGCTAGTGACGTATGGGATATACATTCCTACCAGGAGGGGCAAAGTTTCCCAAACCTTAAAATGCCTATAAATACACCCCTCACCACACCCACAATTCAGTTTTACAAACTTTGCCTCCGATGGAGGTGGTGAAGTAAGTTTGTGCTAGATTCTACGTTGATATGCGCTCCGCAGCAAGTTGGAGCCCGGTTTTCCTCTCAGCGTGCAGTGAATGTCAGAGGGATGTGAGGAGAGTATTGCCTATTTGAATGCAGTGATCTCCTTCTACGGGGTCTATTTCATAGGTTCTCTGTTATCGGTCGTAGAGATTCATCTCTTACCTCCCTTTTCAGATCGACGATATACTCTTATATATACCATTACCTCTGCTGATTCTCGTTTCAGTACTGGTTTGGCTTTCTACAAACATGTAGATGAGTGTCCTGGGGTAAGTAAATCTTATTTTCTGTGACACTCTAAGCTATGGTTGGGCACTTTGTTTATAAAGTTCTAAATATATGTATTCAAACATTTATTTGCCTTGACTCAGAATGTTCAGTCAGTTTCATATTTGGGATAAATGCATTTGTTTCAATCATTTTTTCTTACCTTAAAAAATTTGACTTTTTTCCTGTGGGCTGTTAGGCTCGCGGGGGCAGAAAATGCTTCATTTTATTGCGTCATTCTTGGCGCGGACTTTTTTGGCGCAAAATTTTTTTTTTCTGTTTCCGGCGTCATACGTGTCGCCGGAAGTTGCGTCATTTTTTGACGTTTTTTTGCGTCAAAAATGTCGGCGTTCCGGATGTGGCGTCATTTTTGGCGCCAAAAGCTTTTAGGCGCCAAATAATGTGGGCGTCTTTTTTGGCGCTAAAAAATATGGGCGTCATTTTTGTCTCCACATTATTTAAGTCTCATTATTTATTGCTTCTGGTTGCTAGAAGCTTGTTCACTGGCATTTTTTTCCCATTCCTGAAACTGTCATTTAAGGAATTTGATCAATTTTGCTTTATATGTTGTTTCTTTCTTTTACATATTGCAAGATGTTCCACGTTGCAACTGAGTCAGAAGATACTTCAGGAAAATCACTGCCCAGTGCTGGAGCTACCAAGCTAAGTGTATCTGCTATAAACTTTTGGTATCTGTTTCTCCAGCTGTTGTTTGTATTGCATGTCATGTCAAACTTATTAATGCAGATAAAATTTCCTTTAGTACTGTTACATTACCTGTTGCTGTTCCGTCAACATCTAATTTTCAGAGTGTTCCTGATAACATAAGAGATTTTATTTTTTTAAATCCATTAAGAAGGCTATGTCTGTTATTTCTCCTTCTAGTATACATAAAAGTCTTTTAAAACTTCTCTTTTTTCAGATGAATTTTTAAATGAACATCATCATTCTGATACTGATAATGGTTCTTCTGGTTCAGAGGTTTCTGTCTCAGAGGTTGATGCTGATAAATCTTTGTATTTGTTCAAGATGGAATTTATTCGTTCTTTACTTAAAGAAGTATTATTTGCATTAGAAATAGAGGATTCTGGTCCTCTTGATACTAAATGTAAACGTTTAAATAAGGTTTTTAAATCTCCTGTAGTTATTCCAGAAGTGTTTTATCTCCCTGATGCTATTTCTGAAGTAATTTCCAGGGAATGGAATAATTTGGGTAATTTATTTACTCCTTCTAGACGTTTAAGCAATTATATCCTGTGCCATCTGACAGATTACAGTTTTTTTGGGACAAAAATCCCTAAGGTTATGGGGCTGTCTCTACTCCTGCTAATGTACTACTATTCCTACGGCAGATAGTACTTCATTTAAGGATCCTTTAGATAGGAAAATTGAATCCTTTCTAAGAAAAGCTTACTTATGTTCAGGTAATCTTCTTAGACCTGCTATATTGTTAGTGGATGTTGCTGCAGCTTCAACTTTTTTGTTAGAAGCTTTAGCGCAACAAGTAACAGATTATAATTTTATAGCATTATTATTATTCTATAACATGCTAATAATTTTATTGGTGATACCATCTTTTGATATCATTAGAGTTGATGTCAGGTATATGTCTCTAGCTATTTTAGCTAGAAAAGCTTTATGGATTAAACTTGGAATGCTGATATGTCTTCTAAGTCAACTTTGCTTTCCCTTTCTTTCCAGGGTAAATAATCATTTTTCGTTCCTTTCCTCACAACAAGGAACAAAAGCCTGATCCTTCATCCTCAGGAGCGGTATCAGTTTGGAAACTATTTCCAGTTTGGAATATAGAAACCTATAGCCAGCTCCTAAGTACCTATGAAGGTGCGGCCCTTATTCCAGCTCAGCTGGTATGGGGCAGATTACGTTTTCTTCAATTTGGATCAATTCCGTTCTCAATCTCTGGTTTCAGAACATTGTTTCAGAAAGGTACAGAATTGGCTTCAAGTTAAGGCCTCCTGCTAAGAGATTTTTTTCTTTCCCTTGTCCCAGTTAACACAGCAAAGGCTCAGCATTTCTGAAATGTGTTTCAGATCTAGAGTTGGCTGGAGTATTTATGCCAGTTCCAGTTATGGAACAGGGGCTGGGGTTTTATTTTATCTCTTCATTGTACCAAAGAAGGTCAATTCCTTCAGACCAGTTCCGGATCTATCATTATTGAATCGTTATGTTAGGATACCAACATTCAAGATGGTTACTGTAGGACTATCCTGCCTTTTGTTTAGCAAGGGCATTATATGTCTACAATAGATTTACAGGATGTGTATCTGCATATTCCGATTCATCCAGATCACTTTTAGTGTCTGAGATTCTCTTTTTAGACAAGCATTACCAGTTTTGTGGCTCTACCGTTTGGCCTAGCCTCAGTTCCAAGAATTTTTTTCAAAGGTTCTCGGTGCCCTTCTTTCTGTAATCAGAGACCAGGGTTTTGGTATTTCCTTATTTGGACGATATCTTGGTACTTGCTCAGTCTTCTCATTTTCGAAGAATCTCATACGAATCGACTTGTGTTGTTTCTTCAAGTTCATGGTTGGAGGATCAATTTACCAATCAGTTCATTGATTCCTCAGACAAGGGTAACCTTTTTTGGTTTCTAGATAGATTCAGTGTCTATGACTCTGTCCTTGTCAGACAAGAGAAGTTTAACATTGATATCAGCTTGTCAAAACCTTCAGTCACAATCATTCCCTTTGGTAGCCTTATGCATGGAAATGTTGGGTCTTAGGACTGCCGCATCAGATGCGATCTCCTTTGCTCGTTTTCACATGTGACCTCTTCAGCTCTGTATGCTGAACCAATGGTACAGGGATTACTCAAAGATATCTCAATTAATATCTTTAAACTGATTTTACGACACTCTCTGACATGGTGGACAGATCACCATCGTTTAGTTCAGGGGGCTTCTTTGTTCTTCCGACCTGGACTATAATCTCAACAGATGCAAGTCTTACAGGTTGGGGAGCTGTGTGGGGGTATCTGACGGCACAAGGGGTTTGGGAATCTCAGGAGGTGAGATTTCCGATCAATATTTTGGAACTCCGTGCAATTTTCAGAGCTCTTCAGTCTTGGCCTCTTCTGAAGAGAGAGTTGTTCATTTGTTTTCAGATAGACAATGTCACAACTGTGGCATACATCAATCATCAAGGAGGGACTCACAGTCCTCTGGCTATGAAAGAAGTATCTCGAATTTTGGTTTGGGCGGAATCCAGCTCCTGTCTAATCTCTGCGGTTCATATCCCAGGTATGGACAATTGGAAAGCGGATTATCTCAGTCGCCAAACATTGCATCCGGGCGAATGGTCTCTTCACCCAGAGGTATTTCTTCAGATTGTTCAAATGTGGGAACTTCCAGAAATAGATCTGATGGCTTCTCATCTAAACAAGAAACTTCCCAGGTATCTGTCCAGATCCCGGGATCCTCAGGCGGAGGCAGTGGATGCATTATCACTTCCTTGGAAGTATCATCCTGCCTATATCTTTCCGCCTCTAGTTCTTCTTCCAAGAGTAATCTCCAAGATTCTGAAGGAATGCTCGTTTGTTCTGCTGGTAGCTCCGGCATGGCCTCACAGGTTTTGGTATGCGGATCTTGTCCGGATGGCCTCTTGCCAACCGTGGACTCTTCCGTTAAGACCAGACCTTCTGTTTCAAGGTCCTTTTTTCCATCAGGATCTGAAATCCTTAAATTTAAAGGTATGGAGATTGAACGCTTGATTCTTGGTCAAAGAGGTTTCTCTGACTCTGTGATTAATACTATGTTACAGGCTCGTAAATCTGTATCCAGAGAGATATATTATAGAGTCTGGAAGACTTATATTTCTTGGTGTCTTTCTCATCATTTTTCTTGGCATTCTTTTAGAATACCGAGAATATTACAGTTTCTTCAGGATGGTTTAGATAAGGGTTTGTCCGCAAGTTCCTTGAAAGGACAAATCTCTGCTCTTTCTGTTCTTTTTCACAGAAAGATTGCTATTCTTCCTGATATTCATTGTTTTGTACAAGCTTTGGTTCGTATAAAGCCTGTCATTAAGTCAATTTCTCCTCCTTGGAGTTTGAATTTGGTTCTGGGGGCTCTTCAAGCTCCTCCATTTGAACCTATGCATTCATTGGACATTAAATTACTTTCTTGTAAAGTTTTGTTCCTTTTGGCCATCTCTTCTGCCAGAAGAGTTTCTGAATTATCTGCTCTTTCTTGTGAGTCTCCTTATCTGATTTTTCATCAGGATAAGGCGGTGTTGTGAACTTCTTTTGAATTTTTACCTAAGTTGTGAATTCCAACAACATTAGTAGAGACATTGTGGTTCCTTCATTATGTCCTAATCCTAAGAATTCTAAGGAGAAATCGTTGCATTCTTTGGATGTTGTTAGTAGCTTCAACATAATATTTCAAAGCTCTAAGTCTTTCCGAAAGACTTCTAGTTTATTTGTTATCTTTTCCGGTTCTAGAAAGGCCAGAAAACTTCTGCCATTTCTTTGGCATCTTGGTTGAAATCTTTAATTCATCTTGCCTATGTTGAGTCGGGTAAAACTCCACCTCAGAGGATTACAGCTCATTCTACTAGGTCAGTTTCTACTTCCTGGGCGTTTAGGAATGAAGCTTCGGTTGATCAGATTTGCAAAGCGGCAACTTGGTCCTCTTTGCATACTTTTACCAAATTCTACCATTTTGATGTATCTTCTTCTTCTGAAGCAGTTTTTGGTAGAAAAGTACTTCAGGCAGCGGTTTCAGTTTGAATCTTCTGCTTATGTTTTTCATTAAACTTTATTTTGGGTGTGGATTATTTTCAGCAGGAATTGGCTGTCTTTATTTTATCCCTCCCTCTCTAGTGACTCTTGTGTGGAAAGATCCACATCTTGGGTAGTCATTATCCCATACGTCACTAGCTCATGGACTCTTGCTAATTACATGAAAGAAAACATAATTTATGTAAGAACTTACCTGATAAATTCATTTCTTTCATATTAGCAAGAGTCCATGAGGCCCGCCCTTTTATTGTGGTGGTTATGATTTTTTGTATAAAGCACAATTATTCCAATTCCTTATTTTATATGCTTTCGCACTTTTTTCTTATCACCCCACTTCTTGGCTATTCGTTAAACTGAATTGTGGGTGTGGTGAGGGGTGTATTTATAGGCATTTTAAGGTTTGGGAAACTTTGCCCCTCCTGGTAGGAATGTATATCCCATACGTCACTAGCTCATGGACTCTTGCTAATATGAAAGAAATGAATTTATCAGGTAAGTTCTTACATAAATTATGTTTTTTTCAAGTTTCACCTGTATGTCCAGCAGTGCCATCAGCTCAGAATTGGCAGAAACCAGTCAAACCCTGGTACACTCATCTAATGTCCTGAGAAGTCAGGTCAGAAGTAGTCTTCATGGAAGACTTGCAACTAAAAAGCAATACATCCAACGTGGAAACAAGGTCAAGCAACTTAACTATGCATGAAAATGTAGGAACTGGGGTGCAGAAAAAAAATGTCAGCAGGTGCTTTGGACTGATGAGTCTCAATTTGAAATATTTGGCTGTAGCAGAAGGCAATTTGAGCGGTAAAGTAATAAGTGTCTGCAGGCAACAGTAAAACATGGGGGAGGATGAATTGTACATTACAGCAAACACAAAGTAGAATCTAATAATCCTGCTAAAAAAATAGACAACTTTATTTAGAATTTAATAGATAATGGGCACATCCAGTTTGTAATGTTTCAGAAATGTGTGAGAAAAATTCCACGGTGCTGTTTTACATAGGTCTGCAGAAAAAAAAGTACAGATCAGCCTTTAAAGCACCACATGCTTTTGAGGAAAAAAGGTGCTTGTTCCATGCTCCCTAGAGAGATAAACAAAAAGCAATTTCTATAACCTGCAAATTCAGATGTTACATTAGGAAGGAATGAAGGGACTTTGTGTTTGCTAATGGAAGACCACGTAAGTTGAACAGTAGGATAGCGTTTGAACCTCATCTACTCACTTTGTGTATCTTTTGGATAATACCTCAGCAATCTATAGTGGGGAATTGGAGAAGAATTGCATCCTGTAATGACTCAAATGGAGATATATTTAGTTTTAAACACTACAGGCAAATCCCATTAGGGCACCAAAGACATGAAATATTGTCCACTGCTTGAGTGAATGACTTCTGTATGTATAAACTTCCAACAATAGCAGATACAGCCAAAACAAATTATCTGTGTAATAATTATCAGATTCAAAAATATATCAAGTGAAGCGAGACCCAACTCTCAGGCCACTCGAGCTTCCTACCTCCTTCCTAGATAGATAAAACAACAAGTTAAAATACACAATAAAGCGGGCGCTAATAAGCAGAGTGTACTTAAAAAAAAAACTTTATAGATTTGATAATCTGTGATAAATATCGATGATAAAATATAGAACGAAAAAATAAACTAAAAAAATATGATTGGGTTAATCCCTAATTTATTTGGGATGTACCTTAGGACAATACACAGTAAAATTAATTCAATAAAATTCCACTTTCATTGATCCAGCTAAAATTTAACCGTTTTGAAACACAAAATAAATAGTAAAAGTCACTAAAAGGGGGGCGTCTCCACAGGCGTCGACACAAAAGTGGATACTGGGTTAACTACCACCAGCTAAAAGCGTCTCTCGAAACACAATTTGTATCAATATCCCAGTATTCACTTTTGTGTTAACCCACACAAAATTGTGTTTCAAGAGACTGGGTCTGTGTTGTTTGAAACTGACTTCAAGAAGCTTCTAGTTTAGAATGCTTTTAGTGGTAGTTAACCCAGTATCCACTTTAGTGTTAACGCCTGGGGAGACGTCCCCTTTCAGTGACTTTTACTATTTAGTTTGTGTTTGAGAACGGTTACATTTTAGATGGATGAATGAAAGTGGAATTTTATTGAATTAATTTTACTTGGTATTATTGTCCTAAAGTACATCCCAAATAAATTAGGGATTAACCCATTCCTATTTGAATTATATTTTGGTAGTTTATTTTTTGGTTCTATATTTTATCATCTAATATTTATCACAGATTATCAAATCTATAAAGGGTTTTTCATTATTATAATTTTTTTTTTTTAAGTACACTCTTTGCTTATTGGCGTCCTCTTAATTGTGTATTTTTATAAGTATCAGAGATGTTCTCTGTGGTATTGCTTCCCGGAGCTAATTTAGAAAGCTCAAACTCACTGACTTTGAGTACAGCTCACACAGATACATGAAGCAAGATGTTTAAAGGGACAGTCAACACCAGAATTGTTGTCGTTTTAAAAACAAAATTTATGCTTACCTGATAAATTTCTTTCCGAACATGGAGAGTCCACAATGTCATTCCAATTACTAGTGGGATATTCTTTCCTAGCCAGCAGGAGCAGGCAAAGAGCACCCCAGCAGAGCTGTTAAGTGTCACTTCCCTTAACCATAACCCCCAGTCATTCGGCCAAAGTGAAATGGAAAGTATCAGAGATGTTCTCTGTGGTATTACTTCCCGGAGCTAATTTAGAAAGCTCAAACTCACTGACTTTGAGTACAGCTCACACAGATACATGAAGCAAGATGTTTAACTTTTTAGCGCCGTTATGCCGTTCTATTCCGTCATATTTACACTGGGCTTTAAAGCCGTTATGACGGAATAGAACGTCATAACAAACGGCTGTCCTGAAGCCTTCTGTGCTTCAAGGACTTGATCGCGGTCTGGGGGGCGTTCCTAGGGTTGTAGGGACGCCCCCCAGATGCGATCCAATAATTGAAATCTCGCGATCGTGCAAAATTTAAATTTGTCTACATCGGAACAGGTGTTCCGATGTAGGCACTTTAACCCTGTTACGAAAGGGTTAAAGGGACAGTCAACACCAGAATTGTTGTTGTTTTGAAAACAAAATTTCTTTCATGTAATTGGCAAGAGTCCATGAGCTAGTGACATATGGGATATACAATCCTACCAGGAGGGGCAAAGTTTCTCAAACCTCAAAATGCCTATAAATACACCCCTCACCACACCCACAATTCAGTTTTTACAAACTTTGCCTCCTATGGAGGTGGTGAAGTAAGTTTGTGCTAAGATTTCTACGTTGATATGCGCTTCTCAGCATTGTTGAAGCCCGATTCCTCTCAGAGTACAGCGAATGTCAGAGGGACGTGAAAGGAGTATCACTTATTTGAATACAATGATTTCCCTAACGGGGGTCTATTTCATAGGTTCTCTGTTATCGGTCGTAGAGATTCATCTCCTACCTCCCTTTTCAGATCGACGCTATACTCTCAATTTACCATTACCTCTACTAAAGAACTGTTTTAGTACTGGTTTGGCTATCTGCTATATGTGGATGGGTGTCTTTTGGTAAGTATGTTTTCATTACTTAAGACACTCTCAGCTATGGTTTGGCACTTTATGCAATTATATAAAGTTCTAAATATATGTATTGTACTTATATTTGCCATGAGTCAGGTTCATGTATTTCCTTCTGCAGACTGTCAGTTTCATATTTGGGAATGTAAACACTTTAAGAAATTTATTTCTTACCTGGGGCTTAGTTTTTTTTCAATTTGACTACTTTTGCAATTGCGGGTGTTAGGCCCGCGGGTGCGTCAAATGCTAGACTTTATTGCGTAATTTTTGGCGAACTTTTTTTGGCGTGAAAAAGTATGTTTATGACGCAACTTCGTCATTTCCGGCATCATACGTGACGCCGAGACCTTTCAAATGGCGGCGTCATTAGTGACGCAAGTGTGTAATTTCCGGTAATTTTTTTCATTATTTCAATACCCCATTGATGTTTGCCTCCTGCTTTCTTCTCTATCAAGAGGCCTATGCTTTTGCATTTTTTCCCATTCCTGAAACTGTCATTTAAGGAAATAGATAATTTTGCTTTATATGTTGTTTTTTTCTCTTACATTGAGCAAGGTGTCCCAATCTGATCCTGTCTCTGAAGTTTCTGCTGGAACATTGCTGCCTGACAACGG
Source organism: Bombina bombina (assembly GCF_027579735.1). Lineage (NCBI taxonomy): Eukaryota > Metazoa > Chordata > Amphibia > Anura > Bombinatoridae > Bombina > Bombina bombina. Next base: position 918,828,107 of record NC_069503.1, read on the forward strand.
TTCTACCAAAGCTAAGTGCATTTGTTGTAAAATTGTAGAAATTATTCCACCGAATGTCATTTGTAATAGTTGTCATGATAAACTTTTACATGCAGATAGTGTTTCTATCAGTAATAGTACATTGACAGTTGCAGTTCCTTCAACTTCTAATGTGCATGATATACCTGTAAATTTTAAAGAATTTGTTTCTGATTCTATTATGAAGGCTTTGTCTGCATTTCCACCTTCTAATAAACGTAAAAGGTTTTCTCTTGTAAGGTGTATCCAGTCCACGGATCATCCATTACTTGTGGGATATTCTCCTTCCCAACAGGAAGTTGCAAGAGGACACCCACAGCAGAGCTGCTATATAGCTCCTCCCCTAACTGCCATATCCAGTCATTCTCTTGCAACTCTCAACAAAGATTGAGGTAGTAAGAGGAGAGTGGTAAAATATAGTTAGTTTTTTCTTCAATCAAAAGTTTGTTATTTTCAAATAGTACCGGAGTTGTACTATTTTATCTCAGGCAGTATTTAGAAGAAGAATCTGCCTGCGTTTTCTATGATCTTAGCAGCTTGTAACTAAGATCCACTGCTGTTCTCACATATTCTGAGGAGTGAGGTAACTTCAGAGGGAGAATGGTGTGCAGGTTATCCTACTATTGAGGTATGTGCAGTTTTAAGTTTTTCTAGGGACTAGAAAATGCTGCTGGTACCTGATTAATGTAAGTTAAGCTTAAAACAGTGATTTAATAGCGACTTGTATCAGGCTTACTACCAGAGATATATACTCTGATAATATGAAAATATAAAACGTTTGCTGGCATGTTTAATCGTTTTTATATATGCTTTGGTGATAAAACTTATTGGGGCCTAGTTTTTTCCACATGGCTGGCTTGATTTTTGCCTAGAAACAGTTTCCTGAGGCTTTCCACTGTTGTAGTATGAGTGGGAGGGGCCTATTTTAGCGCTTTTTTGCGCAGTTAAAATTACAGACAGAGACATTCAGCTTCCCTCAGCAGTCCCCCCTGCATGCTATAGAACATCTCTGAAGGGCTCTAAAGGCTTCAAAAGTCGTTTATTGAGGAAGGTAGGGCCACAGCTGAGCTGTGGCAGTTGTTGTGACTGTTTAAAAAACGTTTATTTCGTTTTTTGATCAGTTTTTGGCATTAAGGGGTTAATCATCCATTTGCAAGTAGGTGCAATGCTCTGCTAACCTATTACATACACTGTAAACATTTTGTTTGATTTACTGTTTTTCAAATTTTGACAAAATTTGTTTCTCTTAAAGGCACAGTACCGTTTTTTTATATTTGCTTGTTAACTTGATTTAAAGTGTTTTCCAAGCTTGCTAGTCTCATTGCTAGTCTGTACAAACATGTCTGACATAGAGGAAACTCCTTGTTCATTATGTTTAAAAGCCATGGTGGAACCCCATATGAGAATGTTTACTAAATGTATTGATTTCACTTTAAACAATAAAGACCAGCTTTTGTCTTGAAAAAAATTATCACCAGAGGATTCTGATGAGGGGGAAGTTATGCCAACTAACTCTCCCCACGTGTCAGACCCTTTGACTCCCGCTCAAGGGACTCACGCTCAAATGGCGCCAAGTACATCAAGGACGCCCATAGCGATTACTTTACAAGACATGGCGGCAGTCATGGATAATACACTGTCAGCGGTATTAGCCAGACTGCCTGAATTTAGAGGAAAGCGTGATAGCTCTGGTGTTGGGCGTAATACAGAGCATACAGACGCTTTAAGAGCCATGTCTGATACTGCCTCACAATATGCAGAAGCTGAGGCAGGAGAGCTTCAGTCTGTGGGTGATATCTCTGACTCAGGGAAACCTAATTCTGATATTTCTACTTTTAAATTTAAGCTTAGGGAGGTTTTAGCTCCTCTGAATGACTGTGACACAATTGCAGTGCCAGAGAAATTGTGTAGACTGGATAAATACTTTGCAGTGCCGGTGTGTACTGAGGTTTTTCCAATACCTAAAAGGTTTACAGAAATTATTAATAAAGAGTGGGATAGACCCGGTGTGCCGTTTCCCCCCCCCCCCTCCTATTTTTAGAAAAATGTTTCCCATAGACGCCACCACACGGGACTTATGACAGACGGTCCCTAAGGTGGAGGGAGCAGTTTCTACTTTAGCAAAGCGTACTACTATCCCTGTCGAGGACAGTTGTGCTTTTTCAGATCCTATGGATAAAAAATTAGAGGGTTAACTTAAGAAAATGTTTATTCAACAAGGTTTTATCCTGCAGCCCCTTGCATGCATTGCTCCTGTCACTGCTGCTGCGGCGTTCTGGTTTGAGTCTCTGGAAGAGGCTTTACAGACAACGACTCCATTGGAGGACATACTTAACAAGCTTAGAGCACTTAAGCTAGCTAATTCTTTTGTTTCTGATGCCATTGTTCATTTGACTAAACTAACGGCTAAGAATTCTGGATTTGCCATCCAGGCGCGTAGGGCGCTATGGCTTAAATCTTGGTCAGCTGACGTGACTTCAAAGTCTAAACTACTTAACATTCCCTTCAAGGGGCAGACCCTATTCGGGCCTGGTTTGAAGGAAATTATTGCTGACATTACTGGAGGTAAAGGCCATGCCCTTCCTCAGGACAGGTCCAAATCAAGGGCCAAACAGTCTAATTTTCGTGCCTTTCGAAACTTCAAGGCAAGTGCAGCATCAACTTCCTCTGCTACAAAACAAGAGGGAACTTTTGCTCAGTCCAAGACGGCCTGGAAACCTAACCAGTCCTGGAACAAAGGCAAGCAGGCCAAAAAGCCTGCTGCTGCCTCTAAGACAGCATGAAGGAATGGCCCCCTATCCGGTAACGGATCTAGTAGGGGGCAGACTTTCTCTCTTCGCCCAGGCGTGGGCAAGAGATGTTCAGGATCCCTGGGCGTTGGAGATTATATCTCAGGGGTATCTTCTGGACTTCTCCTCCACAAGGTAGATTTCACCTTTCACGATTATCTGTCAACCAGATAAAGAAAGAGGCATTCTTACACTGTGTGGAAGACCTCCTAGTTATGGGAGTGATCCATCCAGTTCCAAGGGAGGAACAGGGACAGGGATTTTACTCAAATCTGTTTGTGGTTCCCAAAAAAGAGGGAACCTTCAGACCAATCTTGGATCTAAAGATCTTAAACAAATTCCTCAGAGTTCCATCATTCAAAATGGAAACTATTCGGACCATCCTACCTATGATCCAGGAGGGTCAATATATGACTACGGTGGATCTAATGGATGCTTACCTTCACATTCCGATACACAAAGATCATCATCGGTTCCTAAGGTTTGCCTTTTTGGACAGGCATTACCAGTTTGTGGCTCTTCCCTTCGGGTTAGCTACAGCCCCAAGAATTTTTACAAAGGTTCTGGGGTCGCTTCTGGCGGTCCTAAGGCCGCGGGGCATAGCAGTGGCCCCTTATCTTGACGACATCCTGATACAGGCATCAAATTTCCAAATTGCCAAGTCTCATACGGACATAGTTCTGGCATTTCTGAGGTCGCACGGGTGGAAAGTAAACGAGGAAAAGAGTTCTCTGTCCCCACTCACAAGAGTCTCCTTCCTAGGGATTCTGTAGAAATGAAAATTTACCTGACGGAGTCCAGGTTATCAAAACTTCTAAATTCTTGCCGTGTTCTCCATTCTATTCCACGCCCCTTTGGTTGCTCAGTGCATGGAGGTAATCGGCTTAATGGTAGCGGCAATAGACATAGTTCCGTTTGCGCGCCTTCATCTCAGACCGCTGCAACTATGCATGCTCAGTCAGTGGAATGGGGATTACACAGATTTGTCCCCTCTACTAAATCTGGATCAAGAGACCAGAGATTCTCTTCTCTGGTGGCTATCTCGGGTCCATCTGTCCAAAGGTATGACCTTTCGCAGGCCAGATTGGACAATTGTAACGACAGATGCCAGCCTTCTAGGTTGGGGTGCAGCCTGGAACTCCCTGAAGGCTCAGGGATCGTGGACTCAGGAGGAGAAACTCCTCCCAATAAATATTCTGGAAATGAGGGCAATATTCAATGCTCTTCAGGCTTGGCCTCAGTTAACAACCCTGAGGTTTATCAGATTTCAGTCGGACAACATCACGACTGTGGCTTACATCAACCATCAAGGGGGAACAAGGAGTTCCTTAGCGATGTTAGAAGTCTCCAAAATAATTCGCTGTGCAGAGAAACACTCTTGCCACCTATCAGCGATCCATATCCCAGGTTTAGAGAACTGGGAGGCGGATTTTCTAAGTCGTCAGACTTTTCATCCGGGGGAGTGGGAACTCCATGCAGAGGTGTTTGCTCAATTGATTCATCGTTGGGGAAAACCAGAACTGGATCTCATGGCGTCTCGCCAGAACGCCAAGCTTCCTTATTACAGATCCAGGGACCCGGAAGCGACGCTGATAGATGCTCTAGCAGCGCCTTGGTCTTTCAACCTGGCTTACGTGTTTCCACCATTTCCTCTGCTCCCTCGACTGATTGCCAAAATCAAGCAGGAGAGAGCATCAGTGATTTTGATCGCGCCTTCGTGGCCACGCGAGACCTGGTATGCAGACCTAGTGGACATGTCATCCTTTCCACCTTGGACTCTGCCTTTGAGACGAGACCTTCTACTTCAAGGTCCTTTCAATCATCCAAATCTAATTTCTCTGAGACTGACTGCATGGAGATTGAACGCTTGATTTTATCAAAGCGTGGCTTCTCCGAGTCTGTCATTGATACCTTAATACAGGCACGAAAGCCTGTTACCAGGAAAATCTACCATAAGATATGGCGTGAATATCTTTATTGGTGTGAATCCAAGAGTTACTCATGGAGTAAGGTTAGGATTCCCAGGATATTATCTTTTCTCCAAGAGGGTTTGGAGAAAGGATTATCAGCTAGTTCTTTGAAGGGACAGATCTCTGCACTGTATTCTTTTGCACAAGCGTCTGGCGGATGTTCCAGACGTTCAGGCGTTTTGTCAGGCATTGGTTAGAATCAAGCCTGTGTTTAAACCTGTTGCTCCCCCATGGAGCTTAAATTTGGTTCTTAAAATTATTCAAGGGGTTCCGTTTGAACCTCTTCATTCCATAGATATCAAGCTTTTATCTTGGAAAGTTCTTTTTTTGATGGCTATTTCCTCGGCTCGTAGAGTCTCCGAGTTATCTGCTTTACAATGTGATTCTCCTTATCTGATCTTCCATGCAGATAAGGTAGTTCTGCGTACAAAACCTGGGTTTTTGCCTAAGGTGGTATCTACTAAGAATATCAATCAAGAGATTGTTGTTCCATCATTGTGTCCTAATCCTTCTTCAAAGAAGGAACGTCTTTTACATAATCTGGACGTGGTTCATGCTTTAAAGTTTTACTTACAAGCTACTAAAGACTTTCATCAAACATCTGCTTTGTTTGTTGTTTACTCTGGACAGAGAAGAGGTCAAAAGGCTTTGGCAACCTCTCTTTCTTTTTGGCTAAGAAGCATAATCCGCTTAGCCTATGAGACTGCTGGACAGCAGCCTCCTGAAAGGATTACAGCTCATTCTACTAGAGCTGTGGCTTCCACTTGGGCCTTTAAAAATGAGGCTTCTGTTGAACAGATTTGCAAGGCGGCGACTTGGTCTTCGCTTCATACTTTTTCCAAATTCTACAAATTTGATACTTTTGCTTCTTCGGAGGCTATTTTTGGGAGAAAGGTTTTACAGGCAGTGGTACCTTCCGTTTAAGTACCTGCCTTGTCCCTCCCTTCATCCGTGTACTTTAGCTTTGGTATTGGTATCCCACAAGTAATGGATGATCCGTGGACTGGATACACCTTACAAGAGAAAACATCATTTATGCTTACCTGATAAATTTATTTCTCTTGTGGTGTATCCAGTCCACGGCCCGCCCTGTCATTTTAAGGCAGGTCAAAAATTTAGATTAAACTACAGTTACCACTGCACCCTATGGTTTCTCCTTTCTCGGCTTGTTTCGGTCGAATGACTGGATATGGCAGTTAGGGGAGGAGCTATATAGCAGCTCTGCTGTGGGTGTCCTCTTGCAACTTCCTGTTGGGAAGGAGAATATCCCACAAGTAATGGAGGATCCGTGGACTGTATACACCACAAGAGAAATAAATTTATCAAGTAAGCATAAATTGTGTTTTTTAAAACTTCTCATTTAGCTGATGAAATTTCAAATGACCAACAACATAATAATTCATCCTCTTCTGATGAGGATCTATCTGAAACAGAAGATCCTTCCCCAGATATTGACACTGACAAATCTACTACTTATTTATTTAAAATAGTATAGTATAGTATAGTATACTATAGTATATGCGTTCTTTATTAAAAGAAGTGTTAATTACTTTGGATATTGAGGTCACCAGTCCTATTGACGTTCAGTCTAATAAACGTTTAAATGCTGTTTTTAAACCTCCTGTGGTTTCCCCAGGTGTTTTTCCCATTCCTGATGCTTTTTCTGATACGATTTCTAGGGAATGGAATAAGCCAGGTACTTCCTTTATTCCTTCTTCAAGATTTAAGAGATTGCATCCTTTACCAGCAAAATCTATAGAGTTGCTGATATGACATCTAAATCTAGATTACTATCTCTTTCTTTCCAAGGTAATAATTTATTTGGTTCTCAGTTGGATTCTATTATTTCAACTATCACTGGGGGAAACAGAGTTTTTTGCCTCAGGATAAAAAAAGCCTAAGGGTAAATCTAAGGCTTCTAATCGTTTTCGTTCCTTTCGTCAGAATAAGGAACAAAAACTCAATATTTCCCCTAAGGAATCTGCTTCCAATTGGAAGCCTTCCTCAAATTGGAATAAATCCAAGCCATTTAGGAAACCAAAGTCAGCCCCTAAATCCGCATGAAGGTGCGGCCCTCATGCCAGCTCATCTGGTAGGGGGCAGATTAAGGTTTTTCAAGGATTTTTGGATAAAATCTGTCCAAAATCATTGGTTTCAGAGCATTGTCTCTCAAGGGTATCGAATAGGATTCAAAATAAGACCTGCTGTGAGAAGATTTTTTCTCTCACGCATCCCTGTAAATCCAGTAAAAGCTCAGGCTTTTCTGAAGTGTGTTTCAGACCTGGAGTCTTCAGGGGTAATCATGCCAGTTCCTCCTCAGGAATAAGGTTTGGGGTTTTATTCAAACCTATTCATTGTACCAAAGAAAGAAAATTTATTCAGACCAGTTCTGGATCTAAAAATTTTGAATCGTTATGTAAGAGTACCAACTTTCAAGATGGGGACTATAAGGACTATTCTGCTTTTTGTTCAGCAAGGACATTATATGTCCACAATAGACTTGCAGGATGCATACCTTCATATTCCGATTCATCCAGAACACTTTCAGTTTCTGAGATTCTCTTTTCTAGACAAGCATTACCAATTTGTTGCTCTTCCATTTGGCCTAGCAACAGCTCCAAGAATCTTTTCAAAGGTTCTGGGTGCCCTACTATCTGTAATCAGAGAACAGGGTATTGCGGTGTTTCCTTATTTGGACAATATCTTGGTACTAGCTCAGTCTTTACGTACTGCAGAATCTCACACGAATCAACTAGTGTTGTTTCTTCGGAAACATGGTTGGAGGATCAATTTACCAAAAAGTTTCTTTATTCCTCAGACAAGGGTCACCTTTTTAGGCTTCCAGATAGATTCAGTGTCCATTTAAAATTAGTCGCAGCATGCCGGCACCTTCAGTCTGTCATTCCCTTCAGTGGCTATGTGCATGGAAGTTTTAGGTCTCATGACTGCAGCATCGGACGTGATCCCCTTTGCTCGTTTTCACATGAGACCTCTACAGCTTTGTATGCTGAATCAATGGTGCAGGGATTATACAAAGATATCACAATTAATATCCTTGAATCCCAATGTACGACACTCTCTGACATGGTGGATAGATCACCATCGTTTGGTTCAAGGGGCTTCTTTTGTTCGCACAACCTGGACTGTGATCTCAACAGATGCGAGTCTTTCGGGTTGGGGAGCTGTTTGGGGATCTCTGACAGCACAAGGGGTTTGGAAATCTCAAGAGGCGAGATTACCAATAAATATTTTAGAACTCCGTGCAATTTTCAGGGCTCTTCAGTTCTGGCCTCTGCTAAAGAGAGAACCGTTCATTTGTTTTCAGACAGACAATATCACAACTGTGGCTTATGTCAATCATCAGGGTGGGACTCACAGTCCCCAAGCTATGAAGGAAGTATCTTGGATACTTGCTTGGGCGGAATCCAGCTCCTGTCTAATCTCTGCAGTGCATATCCCAGGTGTAGACAATTGGGAGGTGGATTATCTCAGCCGTCAGACTTTACATCCAGGGGAGTGGTCTCTCCATCCAGATGTGTTTTCTCAGATTGTTCAGATGTGGGGTCTTCCATAGATTGATCTCATGGCCTCTCATCTAAACAAGAAACTTCCCAGATACCTGTCCAGGGATGTTCAGGCGGAAGCAGTGGATGCGCGGACACTTCCTTGGTGTTATCAACCTGCTTACATCTTCCCGCCTCTAGTTGTCCTTCCAAGAGTGATCTCCAAAATCATCATGGAGCAGTCTTTTGTGTTGCTGGTGGCTCCAGCATGGCCACACAGGTTTTGGTATGCGGATCTGGTTCGGATGTCCAGTTGCCCGCCTTGGCCACTTCCGAAACGGCCGGACCTACTATCTCAAGGTCCGTTTTTCCATCAGGATCTCAAATCATTAAATTTGAAGGTATGGAAGTCGAACGCTTAGTTTTAAGTCATAGAGGGTTTTCTGACTCAGTGATTAATACTATGTTACAAGCTCGTAAATCTGTCTAGAAAGATTTATTAGAGTTTGGAAGACTTACATTTCATGGTGTTCTTCTAATAAATTCTCCTGGCATTTTTTTTTAGAATTCCTAGAATTTTGCAGTTTCTTCAGGATGGTTTGGATAAGGGTTTGTCTGCAAGTTCCTTGAAAGGACAAATCTTCGCTCTGTTTTATTTCACAGAAAGATTGCTATACTTCCTGATATACACTGTTTTGTACAGGCTTTAGTTCGTATTAAGCCTGTCATTAAGTCAATTTCTCCTCCTTGGACTCTTAATTTGGCTCCTCCATTTGAACCTATGCATTATTTGGACATTAAACTACTTTCTTGGAAAGTGTTGTTCCTTTTGGCTATCTCTTCTACTAGAAGAGTTTCTGAGCTATCTGCTCTTTCTTGTGAGTCTCCTTTTCTGATTTTTCATCAAGATAAGGCAGTTTTGCGGACTTCTTTTCAATTTTTACCTAAGGTTGTGAATTCTAACAACATTAGTAGAGAAATTGTTGTCCCTTCTTTATGTCCTAATCCTAAGAATTCTTTGGAGAGATCCTTACATTCTTTGGATGTGGTAAGAGCTTTGAAATATTATGTGGAAGCTACTAAAGATTTCAGGAAGACTTCCAGTCTATTTGTTTTATTTTCTGGTCCTAGGAAAGGTCAGAAAGCTTGTGCTATTTCCTTGGCTTCTTGGTTGAAACTTTTGATTCATCAAGCTTATTTGGAGTCGGGTCAAACCCCGCCTCAGAGAATTACAGCTCATTCTACTAGATCAGTCTCCACTTCGTGGGCTTTTAAGAATGAAGCTTCAGTTGATCAGATTTGCAAAGCGGCAACTTGGTCCTCTTTGCATACATTTACTAAATTCTACCATTTTAATGTATTTGCTTCTTCAGAAGCAGTTTTTGGTAGAAAAGTTCTTCAGGAAGCTGTTTCAGTTTGATTCTTCTGCTTTTGATTTGTTTTTTTCTTTCAAAAGTGAAAATAAACTTATGTTTTTGGGTTGTGGATTATTTTTTCAGCGGAATATGGCTGTTTTTATTTAATTCCCTCCCTCTCTAGTGACTCTTGAGTGGAAGACTCCACATCTTGGGTATTGATATCCCATATGTCACTAGCTCATGGACTCTTGCCAATTACATGAAAGAAAACATAATTTATGTAAGAATTTACCTGCTAAATTAATTTCTTTCATATTGGCAAGAGTCCATGAGGCCCACCCTTTTTATGGTGGTTATGATTTTTTGTATAAAGCACAATTATTTCCAAATTTCCTTTGTTGATGCTTTCTTCTCCTTTCTTTATCACCCCACTGCTTGGCTATTCGTTAAACTGAATTGTGGGTGTGGTGAGGGGTGTATTTATAGGCATTTTGAGGTTTGGGAAACTTTGCCCCCCCTGGTAGGATTGTATATCCCATATCTCACTAGCTCATGGACTCTTGCCAATATGAAAGAAATTAATTTATCAGGTAAATTCTTACATAAATTATGTTTTATGCTTACCTGATAACATTTTTTCCCGAACATGGAGAGTCCACAATGTCATTCCAATTACTAGTGGGATATTCTCTCCTAGCCAGCAGGAGGAGGCAAAGAGCACCCCAGCAGAGCTGTTAAGTGTCACTTCCCTTAACCATAACCCCCAGTCATTCGGCCAAAGTGAAATGGAAAAAGAAGATAGCACAAAGGTGTAGAGGTGCCTGAGGTTTAACAAAAAAAAATACCATCTTATATAAGGCTGGGGTTGTAGACTCTCCATGTCTGGAAAGAAAGAAATGTATCAGGTAAGCATACATTTTGTTTTCTTTCCTAAGACATGGAGATTCCACAACGTCATTCCAATTACTAGTGGGAACCAATACCCAAGCTAGAGGACACGGAATGAACAGGGAGGGAGAACAAGACAGGTGGACCTAAACAGAAGGCACCACCGCTTGAAGAACCTTTCTCCCAAAAGAGGCCTCAGCCGAGGCAAAAGTATAAAAATTTTAAATAAAAGTATGCAGAGATGACGATGTAGCAGCCTTGCAAATCTGCTCCATATAAGCTTCATTTTTGAAAGCCCAAGATGAAGAGACAGCCCTAGTCGAATGAGCCGTAATTCTCTCAGGTGGCTGCTGTCCAGGAGTCTCATAAGCAAAACAAATCATACTTCTCAACCAGAGGGAAAGAGAAGTAGAAGTGGCCTTTTGACCCTTCCGCTTTCCAGAGAAACAAACAAACAGGGCAGAATACTGACAAAAATATTTAGTAGCCTGTAGGTAAAATTTTAGAGCGCACAACATCCAAGTTATGCAAAAGACGTTCCTTATGAGAAGAAGGATTAGGACAAAGAGAAGGAACAACAATTTCCTGATTAATGTTACGATCCGAAACCACCTTAGGGATAAATCCCAATTTAGTACGAAGAAACGCCTTATCCACATGAAAAACAAGGGAAGAGGAATCATATTGTACAGCCGAAACTCTGCGAGCAGAGGAAATAGCAATAAGGAACAAAACTTTCCAAGATAACAACTTAATATCTACAGAATGCATTGGCTCAAACGGAGTCTGCTGCAAAACTTTAAGAACAAGGTTCAAGCTCCAAGGAGGAGTAATAGATTTAAACACAGGCCTGATTCTGACCAGTGCCTGACAAAAAAAAGATTGAACATCTGGCACATCCGCCAGACGTTTATGTAAAAGAATTGCTAGTGCAGAGAACTGACTGACAACCCCTTCTCCAGACCTTCAAGGAGAAAAGACAAAATTCTAGGAAAATAAATGAATTAGTCAAAGGTAACAAATAATCATATGCTCCCTGAAATCCACTAGGAGGCGCTATAAATGGCAAACAGAAAGGTGTTAATATATATACACAGAGGAAAAAATCCTAAATGGGTTAAAAGTATGTTAAAATATAGAAGATACACAATGCAAAAGAGCAATAAAAATGTGAGAACAATTTTCTCAAATTACAAATATGTGGGATATTACCACCAAAACACACATGCAGGCAAAAGTCCAGATATTATCAGCTTGATGGAAATTCCCTAGCAAGAGGGAAATAGACATGATGGGAAAGTGTCCAGGAGGCAGCTCTCTAACAGCATATAGAAGAAGGCAATCTGTTAGAAAAAGAACACAATAGATAGAGGCGCCAATGGTGCAGATCAATGGTGAATCTTGAAAAACTTCAGACAAGAGGTAAACACAGGGTACTCATTTGTGGAGAAGGCAATCAATCATGCCCATAGAGACAGGCTGGATTTCTACAGCAGTCCAGCTAGCTGATTAGTGTCCCACGAACAGCTCCAGAATGGAGGGGATCATCAGGCCCGGTATACACACCAAAGAGGTGTATAGGCAGGATACTAGGGTCAGGGATTCGTGCCCTGATAGTAGCTTAGCTCCAAGATATACTAGACATTGCTGAATTAGCTGCACATCATGTGGTGTTTGTTTGTTTTTCTCTGATGGTCATGAGACCCGGAAGTGTTTATAGTGAGTACCCTGTGTTTACCTCTTGTCTGAAGTTTTTCAAAATTCTAGGAATCCTGACCCTACTCCAAGAGATGCCCTTCGATTCACACCAATATAGGGATTTACGCCATACCTTATGGTAAATCTTACGAGTAACCGGTTTGCGAGCCTGAAGCATAGTATCAATGATTGACTCAAAAAATCCACGCTTAGCCAAATCTAAGCGTTCAATATCCAAGCATTTAGCTTAAGAGAAATGAGATTTGGATGGAGGAATGGACCCCGAGTTAGAAGGTCCTTCCTCAGAGGTAACCTCCAAGGTGGAAGAGATGACATCTTCACCAGGTCTGCAAACCAGAACCTGCGAAGCCATGCAGGAGCTATTAGAATTACAGACACTCTCTCCTGCTTGATACGAGCAATGACTCGTGGAAGGATAGCAAACAGAGGAAGCAGGTATGCTAGACCGAAATCCCAAGGAACCGCCAGAGCATCTATCAGGGTGGACTGAGGATCTCTTGACCTTGAACGGTACCTTAGAAGCTTGGCGTTCTGACGAGATGCCATCAGATCCAACTCCACCACCTCCCACTTGAGGGTTAACTTGGAGAACACCTCCGGGTGGAGAGCCCACTCCCCGGAATGAAAGGCCAGTCTGCTCAGAAAATCCGCCTCCCAGTTGTCCACTCCTGGAATGTGGATGGCATGAAGGAGACAATTGTGAGCTTCCACCCACTGAATCATTTGAATCAACTCCTTCATGGCCAAGAAACTCTGAGTTTCTCCTTGGTGGTTGATGTAAGCCACTGAGTTGATGTTGTCCGACTAGAATCTGATAAACCGGGCTAAAGACAACTGAGGTGAAGCCATCAAGGCATTGAAGATCGCTCTCAACTCCAAGATGTTTATGGGGAGAGAAGACTCCTCCCGAGTCCAGAGGCCTTGAGCTTTTAATGAGCCCCAAACAGCTCCCCAGCCTAGCAGGCTGGCGTCCGTGGTCACAATCACCCAGGAGGGTCTCCAGAAGCATGCGCCCTGAGACAGATGATCCTGAGAAATCCACCACAAGAGAGATTCTCTTGTTAGCGAATCCAGATCTATCTTCTGAGATAGATCTGAATGGTCTCTGTTACATTGCTTGAGCATGTATAATTGTAAAGCTCTCAGATGGAATCGAGCAAAGGGAATGATGTCAATGGAAGCAACCATCAGACCAATTACCTCCACGCATTGAGCCACTGCTGGACGAACAGTAGACTAGAAAGAGAGGCAAAAAGTGAAGTTTAGAAACACACCCTTGTAGTTGAAACAAGGGAACTCTTCTCCAAATTCAGTTTCCATCCGTGGGAATTTTTATTTCTTTGGGACAATGAATAGATTTGAATAAAACCCCAGACCCTGAAATGGAACTGGTATAATTACCCCTGAAAGCTCTAGATCTGAAACACACTTCAGAAAAGCCTGAGCCTTCACTAGATTTGCGTGTGAGAAAAAAAATCTTCTCACAGGAGGTCTTACTCTGAATCCTATTCAATATCCTTGAGAGACAATACTCTGAGAATCCATTGATTTTGGACAGAATCTACCCAAATGTTTTGGAAAAATTTTAATCTGCCCCCCCACCAGCTGAGCTGGAATGAGGGCCGTACCTTCTTGCGGACTTGGGGGCTGGCTTTGGTTTCTGAAAAGGCTTGGATTTATTCCAACTTGAAGAAGGTTTCCAATTGGAACCAGATTCTTTGAGGGAAGGATTAGCTTTCTGTTCCTTATTCTGTCGAAAAGAACGAAAACGATTAGAAGCTTTAGATTTACTCTTAGATCTTTAATCCTGAGGTAAAAAAAAACTCCCTTTCCCCAGTGACAGTTGAAATAATTGAATCCAACTGAGAACCAAATAAATTATTACCTTGGAAAGAAAGAGATAGTAATCTAGACTTAGATACCATGTCAGCATTCCAATATTTGAGCCACAAAGCTCTTCTAGCTAAAATAGCTAAAGACATACATTTAACATCAATATTGATGATATCAAAAATAGCATCACAGATAAAATGATTAGCATGTTGAAGCAAGCGAACAATGCTAGACAAATCAGGATCTATTTCCTGTTGCGCTAAGCTTTCCAACCAAAAAGTTGATGCAGCTGCAACATCAGCCATGGATATAGCCAGAAAATAAATAAACTTTCCTTGGATAAGATTCAAGTTTCCTATCTAAAGGGTCCTTAAAAGAGGTACTATCTTCCATAGGAATAGTAGTACATTTGGCAAGAGTAGAAATAGGCCCATCAACTTTGGATTTTGCCCCAAAATTCCAATCTAACTGCTGGCAAAGGATACAACTTTTTAAACCTAGAAGAAGGAATAAAAGAAGTACCAGGCCTATTCCATTCCTTTGAAAGCCTATCAGAAATAGCATCAGGAACTGGAACAACCACAGGAGGTTTATAAACAGATTTTAAACGTTTACTAGTTTTAGTATCAAGAGGACTTTAATTTCCAACGTAATCAACACTTCTTTTAACAAGGAACGAATATACTCCATCTTAAAGAGATAAGTAGATTTGTCAGTGTCAAAATCCTCAGCAGAGGAGGATAATTCAGTATGTTGTCGGTCATTTGAAATTTCATCAACTTTATGAGAAGTTTTAAAAACCCTTTTACGTTTATTAGAAGGCAGAATAGCAGACAAAGCCTACTGAATCGCATCAGCAATAAAATCTTTTATATTCACAGGAATATCATGTACATTAGATGTTGAAGGAACAACAGTCATTGTACTAGTACTGATTGATACATTCTCTGCATGTAAAAGCTTATCATGACAACTATTACATACTACAGCTGGAGATATAATCTCCGCTAACACAACAGATACACTTAGCTTTGGTAGAACTGTTATCAGGCAGCAGGGTTCCAACAGTGGATTCTGAGACAGGAGCAGATTGAGACATCTTGCAAATGTAAGAGAAAAAAACATATAAAGCAAAATTATCAATTTCCTTATATGGCAGTTTGAGGAATGGGGAAAAAACAGCATAGCCCTCTAAACATAAAAAAGGCAAGACGCCTATAGGAAGTGAGGTTTAAATAATTAAATTATTTGGCGCCAAGTATGATGCGCAATGCAAAATTTTTTTTTCTGGCGCTAACAACATCCGGAAATGACGCAACTCGCATCATGGCAGACGCAACCTTGTGCAAAGAAACCTGGCCTCAACTACAAAACCTCGCTTTCAAGGGAATCATATATAACAGACTCCCTCACAAAAGATAATTATGATAATAGACTTGATTTAATAATATCAGAAATACAGCCTTCTGTTTTTTTCTATTAAATAACTTGGGCCCTGTTTTTTGTATCATCACCTTGCCAAAATGGCAAGATAAAACCACTAAAAGCTTATCCAACATAACCGGTAAGCTAAACAACTTCTTTAAGATTTTAGAAATATCCTCAGATGACAACCCAAACCTGCAAGGACAAGACACAGATGAAGACATCAAAAATGCTACACATCCCTCTAATCAAGACAAAGGCCCGCTCACTAAGGCTGATCTAGTCAACCTCCCAACAACAGAGGATTTTGCTTCATTTCTCACACACATGGGTAAACTAATAAAAGACGGCCTCTCTGAGGTTAAGAGATATCTGACTTGGGGGATAGAGTCATGTACTTAGAGGAAGACACTGAACAAGTAAAGATCTAGACTCTCATAACCGTACTCTAGACACCCAAGACAAAATGACGAGGTGTACCAGAAACAGTGACACTGAATCAAATTGTCCCATATTTATAGAGACTATTTCAGTTTCTACTACAAACAGATGAATCTTCAGCACTGCCCTTGGAAAGAGCTCATAGGGCCCTTAGACTGAAACCTATCGAGTCCAAACCTCCAAGAGACATCTTAAAATTCCAAATAGCCAATGATAAGGAGAGAATCATGGAGGCCTCAAGAAAAGCCAAAACCATCACATTTGAAGGGAACACTGTCCAAATCTATGCTGACCTCAGCCCTATCACGTTGACAAGAAGGAAATAAGCAAAATACCTGACCAGTTACCTATAAATTCTTAAAATACCCTACAAATGAGGATTCCCCTTCTGCATCAGGGTCCTCAAAGGATCTTAAATATTTATTTACAGAACACCGGATGACCTTGACACCTTTGGCAATCAACTAGGAATACCTCTCCCATGATTGCCTGCTCTCAACTCTCCACCTCCGTCAAGAGATCATTCACCTTCAAGCCAGACAAAACCACAACGTCAAGAATGGATCAAAATAAATCGTTAAAGAACCAAGGTTGCCTTGGCTCAGACCCCATCAGATGCAGATCCTCCGTGACCCAAGCCATAACCCTACAGAGTCATATTACTTCCAGTGAACACTTTAATCAGGTTAAAATGTCCCACCTGTGGTATGTGGTATCACTTTTATTCTTGTGCTCCCATGAGCACTTTCCTTAAGAGATACTCATCCCAGCTAAGCTGAGACTGTAGATTTTTGATTATTGATTTCTTATTGAAATGTGGTAGCTGATTTATAATTGTTAACTGTTGTCTTAGGAAAAGAGTCTGTATTTAACTAACATAACACATATAAGATGTTAACCGTTATCTTATTCCATCTCTTATCAAAGGGTTCGGCCTGCTAGTGAGGTACTAATCCCTGAATACCCACTAGTTTAATCCCCCCCTTCATTTTTCCCCCTTCGAGCAGTCACAATTTGTAACTGCCACTACAGTTAGATTTTACAATTATGTACTGTTTATTGTTATACAATTTTTAATTTTTTGCTTATCATTTTATTGTTATTCACAGGTTATAGATATCTTGTTTTTGCATTCTCTACACTGCACTACCCTAAGATTCTATTTGGCGCAATGCAGCCAGCATATACCTTTCAACCCAGGCCGCTTACATAATCCGACAAACGTCCCCTCTAAGAGGTTCCCATCTATCACCACAAGACCATTCATATACCTCTTCTCCGCCAATAACTATAATGGCCCATAGAACTTTTAAAATAACTACTCAAAATGCGAAAGGGTTAAACTCCCCAATAAAACAATCCGTGGCGATTAATTGGTTTAACAAACAGAAAAGCGACATTATCTTCATTCAAGAGATGCACTTCCTTAAAATTTCTGAACCTAAATTTTCCTCTAAGCTATACCCGGTGATCTTCTTTAACTCGCACCCATCCAAAAAAGAATGGTGTGGGCATTATACTACATAAATCCATTCCCTTTCAATTGCTCCACCAATACTCAGACACTGATGGTAGATTCTTGATTTTAGTTGGATTACTATATAATAAACCTATAACATTAGCTAACATATATGCTCCAAACACAGGCCAAGTCCGCTTCTTTTTTTTTTTTTGCTGGATGTGTCTAGGGGTATAACAATTATGGCTGGAGATTTTAATATAGCCCTTTATCCAATGCTAGACTGCTCGAAAGCCAGAAGCTCACACCCTCCAAGCTCTCTAAAAAAAACAAAATTTATGCTTACCTGATAAATTTCTCTCTTTTGCGATGTACCGAGTCCACGGTTTCATCCTTACTTGTGGGATATTATTCTTCCTTACAGCAAAGAGAGCACCCACAGCAGAGCTGTCTATATAGCTCCCCCCTTAACCCCACCCCCCAGTCATTCGACCGAAGGCTTAGGAAGAAAAAGGAGAAACTATAGTGTGCAGAGGTGACTGAAGTTTTCAATAAAAAAATCTGTCTTGAATAGACAGGGGGGGCCATGGACTCGGTACATCGCAAAAGAAAGAAATTTATCAGGTAAGCATAAATTTTGTTTTCTTTTGCAAGATGTACCGAGTCCACGGTTTCATCCTTACTTGTGGGATACCAATACCAAAGCTTTAGGACACGGATGAAGGGAGGGACAAGACAGGAACATAAACAGAAGGCACCACTGCTTGCAGAACCTTTCTCCCAAAAATAGCCTCCGAAGAAGCAAAAGTATCAAATTTGTAAAATTTGGAAAAGGTATGAAGCGAATACCAAGTCGCAGCCTTACAAATTTGTTCAACAGAAGCATCATTTTTAAAAGCCCATGTGGAAGCTACCGCTCTAGTAGAGTGAGCTGTATTCCTGTCGGGAGGCTGCTGTCCAGCAGTCTCATATGCCAAACGGATGATGCTTTTCAGCCAAAAGGAAAGAGAGGTAGCCGTAGCATTTTGACCTCTATGCTTTCCAGAATAGACAACAAACAAAGAGGATGTTTGACGGAAATCTTTGGTTGCTTGCAAATAAAACTTCAAAGCACGAACCACATCCAAGTTGTGCAACAGACGTTCCTTCTTAGAAGAAGGATTAGGACACAGAGAAGGAACAACAATTTCCTGATTGATATTCCTGTTAGAAACAACCTTAGGAAGAAATCCAGGTTTGGTACGCAAAACCACCTTATCAGCATGGAAAACCAGATAAGGCGAGTCGCATTGTAATGCAGATAGTTCAGAAACTCTTCGAGCTGAAGAGATAGCAACTAGAAACAGAACTTTCCAAGATAGAAGCTTAATATCTATGGAATGCATGGGTTCAAACAGAACCCCTTGAAGAACTTTAAGAACTAAATTCAAACTCCATGGCGGAGCAACAGGTTTAAACACAGGCTTGATTCTAACTAAAGCCTGACAGAACGCCTGAACGTCTGGGACATCTGCAAAGCAAAAGCAGATATCTGTCCTTTTAAGGAAGTAGCTGACAATCCCTTCTCCAATCCTTCTTGGAGAAAGGCGAAAATCCTAGGAATCCTGATCTTACTCCATGAGTAACCTTTGGATTCACACCAATAAAGATATTTATGCCATATCTTATGATAGATTTTCCTGGTGACAGGCTTTCGAGCCTGAATCAAGGTATCTATGACCGACTCAGAGAAACCCCGCTTTGATCAAATCAAGAGTTCAATCTTTAAGCAGTCAGCTGCAGAGAAATTAGATTTGGATGCTTGAACGGACCTTGAATCAAAAGGTCCTGTCTCAGTGACAGAGACCATGGTGGTAGAGAGGACATGTCCACCAGGTCTGCATACCAAGTCCTGTGTGGCCACGCAGGTGCTATCAAAATCACTGAAGCTCTCTCCTGTTTGATTCTGGCAATCAGACATGAAAGAAGAGCGAATGGTGGAAACACATAAGCCAGGTTGAACGACCAGGGTACTGCTAGAGCATCTATCAGTACTGCCTGAGGATCCCTTGACCTAGACCTGTAACAAGGAAGTTTGGCGTTCTGACGAGACGCCATCAGATCCAATTCTGGTGTACCCCATAGCTGAACCAGTTGAGCAAACACCTCTGGATGGAGTTCCCACTCCCCCGGGTGAAAAGTCTGACTACTCAGAAAATCCGCCTCCCAGTTCTCTACCCCTGGGATATAGATTGCTGATAGATGGCAAAAGTGAGTCTCTGCCCATCGGATTATTCTGGAAACTTCTATCATTGCCAGGGAACTCTTTGTTCCCCCCTGATAATTGATATAAGCCACAGTCGTGATGTTGTCCGACTGAAATCTGATGAATCTGGCCGAAGCCAGCTGAGGCCACGTCTGAAGAGCATTGAATATCGCTCTCAGTTCTAGAATATTTATCGGTAGGAGGGCCTCATCCTGAGTCCACAAACCCTGTGCTTTCAGGGAATTCCAGACTGCACCCCAGCCCAGTAGGCTGGTGTCTGTCGTCACTATAACCCACACTGGCCTGTGGAAACACATTCCCTGGGACAGGTGATCCTGTGACAACCACCAAAGAAGAGAATCTCTGGTCTCCTGATCCAGATGTATCTGAGGAGATAAATCTGCATAATCCCCATTCCACTATCTGAGCATGCATAGTTGCAGTGGTCTGAGATGTAAGCGAGCAAACGGAACTATGTCCATTGCCGCTACCATTAGTCCGATTACCTCCATACACTGCACCACTGACGGCCGAGGAATGGAATGAAGAGCTCGGCAGGTGGTTAAAATTTTTGATTTCCTGACCTCCGTCAGAAATATTTTCATGTCCACCGAGTCTATCAGAATCCCTAGGAATGAAACTCTTGTGAGAGGGGAAAGAGAACTCTTTTTTACGTTCCCCTTCCACCCATGAGATCTTAGAAAGGCCAACACGATGTCCGTGTGAGACTTGGCTAGTTGGAAAGTCGACGCTTGAATTAAGATATCGTCTAGATAAGGCGCCACTGCTATGCCCCGCGGCCTTAGGACCGCCAGAAGGGACCCTAGCACCTTTGTGAAAATTCTGGGAGCCGTGGCCAACCCGAAGGGAAGAGCCACAAATTGGTAATGCCTGTCCAGAAAGGCAAACTGGTGATGATCTCTGTGAATAGGGATGTGTAGATAAGCATCCTTTAAAGGGACAGTCTACACCAGAATTTTTATTGTTTTAAAAGATAGATAATCCCTTTATTACCCAGTCCCCAGTTTTGCATAACCAACACAGTTATAATAATATACTTTTAACCTCTGTGATTATCTTGTATCTAAGCCTCTGCAAACTGCCCCTTTTTTCAGTTCTTTTGACAGACTTGCAGTCTAGCCAATCAGTGATGGCTCCCAGATAACACTGTGCTCGTGCACGTGAAGTTATCTATATGAAATACGTGAACTAACACCCAATCTGAGAGAGGTGGGCTTCAAGGTCTAAGAAATTAGCATATGAACCTCCTAGGTTAAGCTTTCAACTAAGAATAGAGAACAAAGCAAAATTGGTGATAAAAGTAAATTGGAAAATTGTTTAAAATTACATGCTCTATCTGAATCATGAAAGTTTATATTGGCCTAGACTGTCCCTTTAAGTCCACTGTGGTGATATATTGACCCTCCTGGATCATTGGTAAAATAATCCGGATGGTCTCCATCTTGAAGGATGGGACTCTGAGGAATTGGTTTAGGATTTTGAGATCTAAGATTGGCCTGAAGGTTCCCTCCTTTTTGCGAACCACAAACAGATTGGAGTAAAACCCTTGTCCTTGTTCCACTTTTGGAACAGGACGGATCACTCCCATGGTATGTAGGTCTTCTACACAGCCTAAGAACGCCTCTCTTTTTGTCTGGTTTGCAGACAATTGAGAAAGATGAAATCTCTCCCTTGGAGGAGAATCCTTGAAATCTAGAAGGTATCCCAGGGTTACGATTTCTAAAGCCCAGGAGTCCTGAACATCTCTTGCCCAGGCCTGAGCAAAGAGAGAAAGTCTGCCCCCTGCTAGATCCGCTCCCGGATCGGGGGCTACCCCTTCATGCTGTCTTGGTGGCAGCAGCAGGCTTCTTGGCCTGTTTACCTTTGTTCCAAGCCTGGTTAGGTCTCCAGACTGACTTGGATTGAGCAAAGTTCCCCTCTTGCCTTGAAGCAGGGGAAGAGGAAGCGGAACCACCCTTGAAGTTTCGAAAGGAACGAAAATTATTTTGTTTGGTCCTCATCTTATTTGTCTTATCCTGAGGGAGGGCATGACCCTTCCCTCCAGTGATATCTGAAATAATCTCTTTCAGTCCAGGCCCGAATAGGGTCTTACCCTTGAAAGGGATGGTCAAAAGCTTAGATTTTGATGACACATCAGCCGACCAGGACTTAAAACGCTCTGCGCGCTAAAATGGCAAAACCTGAATTCTTTGCCGCTAATTTAGCCAGTTGAAAAGCGGCATTTGTAATGAAAGAATTAGCTAGCTTAAGAGCCCTAATTCTATCCAGAATATCATCTAATGGGGTCTCCACCTGAAGAGCCTCGGACCAAAAGGCAGCTGCAGTGGTTACAGGAACAATGCATGCTATAGGTTGGAGAAGAAAACCCTGATGAACAAAAATTTTCTTTAGGAGACCCTCTAATTTTTTATCCATAGGATCTTTGAAAGCACAACTGTCCTCAATAGGTATAGTTGTACGCTTAGCTAGAGTAGAAACAGCTCCCTCCACCTTAGGGACCGTCTGCCACGAGTGTCGCATGGTGTCGGATATGGGAAACATCTTCTTAAAGGTAGGAGGGGGAGCGAACGGAATACCTGGTCTATCCCACTCCTTAGTAACAATGTCCGAAATCCTCTTAGGGACCGGAAAAACATCAGTGTAGACAGGAACCTCTAAATATTTGTCCATTTTACACAATTTCTCTGGAACTACAATAGGGTCACAATCATCCAGAGTCGCTAAAACCTCCCTGAGCAACAAGCGGAGGTGTTCTAGCTTAAATTTAAAGGCCATCATATCTGAGTCTGTCTGAGGGAACATCTTTCCTGAATCAGAAATCTCTCCCTCAGACAGCAAATCCCTCACCCCTACTTCAGAACATTGTGAGGGTACATCGGATACGGCTACTAAAGCGTCAGAAATCTCAGCATTTGTTCTTAACCCAGAGCTACTGCGCTTCCCTTGCAACCCAGGCAGTTTAGATAAAACCTCTGTGAGGGTAGAATTCATAACTGTGGCCATATCTTGCAAATTGAAAGAATAAGACGCACTAGAGGTACTTGGCGTCACTTGTGCGGGCGTTACTGGTTGTGACACTTGGGGAGAACTAGATGGCATAACCTGATTTCCTTCTGTCTGAGAATCATCCAGCGCCAAACTCTTATAAGTCAAAATATGCTGTTTGCAATTTATAGACATATCAGTACATGTGGGACACATTCTAAGAGGGGGTTCCACAATGGCTTCTAAACATATTGCACAAGGAGTTTCCTCAATGTCAGACATGTTGAACAGGCTAGTAATGAAACAAGCAAGCTTGGAAAACACTTTATTCAGTGAAAAAACAACAATTTGGAAAAACGGTACTGTGCCTTTAAGAGAAAAAAAGGCATACATGATCTGCAAAACTGCTTAAAAATGCATTAAACTTTCCGATTTCTTTACAGTAGATTAAATAAGCTTTAGTAATATTGCCCCACAAGTAAATTAACCATTTAACCCTTAATTATGGAAACCGGATTGACAAAGTGCCAAAAACCGGAAAACACCCTGTCAGCACCTTGCCACAGCTCTGCTGTGGCGCCTACCTGCCCTTAGGGATTGAGAATGTGGGGTTAAAGCTTCATTTTGGCCCAAAAAGTTCACCAGGACCCTCCGGTGTTGTAGCTTGCTGCTTGTCAATAGAAAACAACTGAGCAACTGAGGCGCAAAATTAGGCCCCGCCCATCTCACTCGATGTTTCTGAGGCCTCCAAAAAAGCGTTTTAACCAGCCATGTGGGTTCTAAAACCCCAAAAAGCCAAGTGTACCCTCAAAAAGTTGTCCTTTAAACTTAATAACAGCACTCCCAGTACACACAACCGTTTGTTTCATATCATGCAAACTGAGTGTCAACCACAATTTCAATTAGCCCTTAATGGAAGCTTAGTAATGCCTCTTTTCTTATAAATCAAGGATTACTGCGTACCCTTACCCTCATGGAGATACTGTCAGCCTTTCTGAAATATCACAGTCTCTCCAGAAAAAATGACTGAACATACCTCATTGCTGTATAGCATGAAAACGTTCCTCACACTGAAGTTTCCTGTACTCCTTAGCCTCTGTGGGAACAGCATTGGATCTTAGTTACAAATGCTAAGATCATCATCCTCCAGGCAGAAATCTTCATCCATCTCCTGCCTGAGAGTAAATAGTACACACCGGTACCATTTTAAAATAACAAACTCTTGCTTGAAGAAAATAAAAACTAACAGTTTATCACCTCTTTCACTTTACCCTTCCTGCTTAGAGCCGGCAAAGAGAATGACTGGGGGGTGGAGTTAAGGGGGGAGTAATATAGACAGTTTTGCTGTGGGTGCTCTCTTTGCCACTTCCTGTAAGGAAGGATAATATCCCACACGTAAGGATGAAACCGTGGACTCTGTACATCTTGCAAAAGAAATATAGCACATCTCAGATCCGCTACCCTTATAGACACTTGGCGACTCCACCATCCAACACAAACTATACTTTCTTCTCCCACCCTAGACAAACCTACTCCAGAATTGACCATATTTGTGTTGACCAAGTAGGACTCACTCTGGCACGCGACTCGGATATAGAGCCAACCCCTTGGTCGGAACACTCTATGGTTTCCTTAAGCATTGAGTGGCCTGAGAGACTGATAACAGATTTCTGCTGGAAACTGTATGATACTCTCTTCCTCCAACCAATCATAGCGAATAAAATACAATTATCCTTACAAGACTATTTTAGTCATAATAGATCTCCACAATCCTCCCCAACTGTAATATGAGAAGCCCATAAGGCAGTTATTAGAGGGGAATTTATAAAACAAAAGGCTATTCTCACTTAAACTTACAACTTAGAATACAAACGCTTAATGTCAGCACTACAGTATGCAGAACAAGCACACATGCAAAACTCTACCAGCTCCAATTGCACCAAGACTTTGAAGACTGCTAGATAGAGATGAACAACCTAATAAATAAGGAGGCTAAAAGAAAAGCATATTACCTTAAGAAGCTGTATTTCACAGAAGGAAATAGAGCTGGTACACTCTTAGCCAGATCCTTAAAGAAAAAAACCTTAGCCAACTTTATAAACCTAATAATATCTGAAGATGGAATAGACACCTCAGACTGTCAGATAATAGCAAACACATTTAGTGAGTACTACAATAAATTATACTCCAATATCATGTGTGAATACAGCACCACTGAAATGTGCACGGTGTAGAGGAAAAACTGCAACTCCTCTCAGTCACTGGAAAAATCATGTATATCACCAGCACTTATGGGTATAAAAAGTTCATCTTTTATTGAAGGATAAAGTTAAAAATAAGCTTATTTTTAACTTTATCCTTCAATAAAAGATGAACTTTTTATACCCATAAGTGCTGGTGATATACATGATTTTTACAATAAATTATACAACATCTCTCCCACGAGCATTCTATGAATGTACTGCTAATTGATAGCTACCTAGAAGAATCCCAATTGCCAACTCTTTCTAGAGAAGTAGCTGAATCCCTTGACACACCGATCACGCCTCAGGAAATTTTATTGGCAATAAAGGAAATCCCACTCCATAAAAGCCCAGGTCCTGATGGATTGACAAACATCTATTATAAACAATTTAAACAAATTCTAGCCCCACATCTGACAAACCTCTTTATTTATTTGGACAATGACGGACGATTATCAGCACAATTACTTGAAGCCCACATTTCCCAAACCAGGAAAATCACTGACTGACCCCGTAAACTACCGCACAATCTCACTTCTTAACAGTGATATAAAAATGTATGCAAAAGTTATAGCTAGACAAATTAATTCGATACATGTAGATCAAGCAGGCTTCGTCCCACCAAGAGAAGCAAGAGATAACACAATTAGGGTTATCCACTTAACGGAATACGCATCTGCTCATCACATTCCCCTTGCCTTAGTGTCTACAGATGCAGAAAAGGATTTCGACCGACTCAATTGGACTTTTCTCAGACAGACACTACACCAATTCGGATTTGGAGACCTTATGGTTAAAAGAATCTTTCACTTATGCAACAATCCATCAGCCAAGGTGAGAGTCAATGGGGTACTCGCTGAATGCTTTCCAATCACGAATGGCACTAGACAGGGCTGCCCCCTTTCCCCACATTATTTATACTGACTATGGAGGTCCTAGCCACACACATTTGCCACAACAAAACTGCCCAAGCTATCTCGATAGGCCCAAACGAATATAAGATCGCTATGTTCGCGGATGACGTCTTAGTTACTAACTTCCCCTACAACGTTCCTACCTGCATTATTACATGAATTCACAACATTTAGCAGCCTGTCAAACGTCCTTATTAACTATCAAAAATCAGAAATATTGAGTGTCTCTGTCTCAAAGGGAAACTCTTGCCCTCAAAACAGTTTGTCCCTATAAATTACAAACATCCTGTTTAAAGTACTTAGGAGTTAATTTGACCCCACGCATCTCTCAACTATTTGACGCAAATTAAACCCCTCTTACAAACTACTCAACAAACTCTGATCTCCTGGCATGATAGACCTCTGTCGTGGTGAGGTAGAGTCCAGGCAGTCAAAATGACTATCTTGCCCAGAATTATGTATATTCTAAAGACCGCGCCAATATCCCTGCCTAAAACATACACCCAACAGCTTCAACGATGCATAAATTCCTTCAACACAATAATGTATAGACCAACTACAGAGGGAGGCTTGGGTGTTCCACAGATTTAAACATATTATAAAGCAATAGTTCTCCAGAGAATATATGATTGGCACACGAAAGTAGAGGCAAAGTCCCAGGCCTCGTTAGACTCGCAGATCCTAAGAACTCCACTCCCCGGCTCCCTTTGCTGGACCCCAAAAACCTATAGGCCATTACCATGTCATGATTTGCCATTATATAGACACATATTTAATACATGGGACCACCTGATAGCACACTCTGTTGGAATTTCCACTAAAACATCGTCGCTGACACCGATCTCTCCAAATATGGAGTTCCTGAGAGGATATGAACCCATGGGTAAACCAGATGTTATACTGGAGACCCCAGAATCCGTCCCATTTTGTTCCCTTCTCGATCATGGAAAATTAAAACCATGACACAACCTACAAAACATCCTGGACCGGGCCTTTACATTTTGGCTCAAATATTCACAAATTCTTTCTACACAACACAAACATTAAACCCGACCTAACTAGGCCACTTACCCCATTTGAAATGCTTTGCACTATGCCTGCTCCACCTAGGGGATCTCTTTCTAAGATTAAACGAATCCTAGACTCTGTTTCCTCTGTATTAATCCCAACACGTTATACAATGACATAAAGAGCTCCAAAAGACAATAGAAGTCTAGCATTGGAGGCAGATATATATTAATACACGCAAATCCTCCACATCTACACGTTTACTAGAACTAAACTTTAAGATTCTACCGAGGTGGTACTTGACACCAGCTAGGATGCATGGGATCTAATCCCACCTCGTCACCAACCTGTTGGAGAGGCTGTAACATGAAAGGCACAATGTTACCTATGTGGTGGGAATGCCCCAAACTACTACCTTTTTGAGCAGATATAGAACTCACTTTTAAAGAGCTACTAGGGGACGATTTCATGCTAACACCAGAAATAGCCCTACTCAATAAAAGCCCCTTGGGTGGTTGCAAAATCCGCAACACATCCCTACAAATGGGATTAAATGCTAAAATGGTAAAAAGGGCATCTATAAAATTAGACCCATAGAATTGATTCCCCCATCAAATCCGTATAATCGTTTACCAGACTTAGACAAAGGGAAACTTTCTGGATCTGGAAACTAAGATTGTTAGTACCAGAAGGCTTTAATGAAAATATTGATTTAGCAGCCTTTAATTAAATTTGGAGTTTGTTTTAATTTTTTATATTTTTTCATTTTTATTGTAACCTGCATATATGTTTAATTTTATATTTCATCTTTATATTTGTTTTTATATGTTGCTGCCTAAATTGTTTAAATTATGATTTTTTATGTAAATTCAATATTGTGTTGTATTTGATCTGACTGTTACACGCATGTGTTATTCTTTTTATTGATATTAGATAATATATATATATATATATATATATATATATATATATATATATGTAACTTTTTATGGCATTCTTTGTAATTTATGCATAAATATAATTGTAACATTGATGTAATCCAGAGACTGGGCTTTGTGGTGTATACTCCAGTTGTCTAGGATGTATATATCTAGAGACGTTATGGTAATCACATGTTGATTCCTTGGCCCTCGAAATATCGCAAGATCTGTGATGTCACAAACGTTCTTACGATCGGAGTGATTCACGCCGCAAGTTATGTGCCAGTCCTGTATTATTGGTAGATTTGAATAACCGTTATCTGGAGTGATATCTGCAATTTAGGTTCTAAGGTAAATCATGACTATTGTGACCAGGTGATGTTTGTATATAGGCTAATTATGGTAAGACCTTGTCCAATGTGTATCTTGCAGTCGTAATCATGTTTTCCCATGTGTTTCCTGCAATTGTAATTATGTTGTGTATATATATATATATATATATATATATTCTGTTTGTGATGTCCATGTATGCTGCTTGAAGAAGCAAGAGTTCCGTGCTATATGCACTTTTTAATAAAATCCTGTTTTTACACTTAATTTGGAAGTGTATTGCATTTATTATTTGGATTCCTGTATGGTGTTTATCGATACTGTGGGTTTCCTGGACATCACTCACTCTATATGAGAGCTAGCTGGGAAGTTCCTAATTCCCCAGACTGTGTTATATTGCACTTTGTGATAAGGGCTTGAAGCTTGTGAGTATATTTCTTCAGGGGCCATTGAATTTGGTTGTAGGGAACTCACTCCCAAGATAATACACCATTGGAGCGCCTTCTTTTTCTCTTCCTTTGTTAAGCATAAATCATCTTTTCTTTCATAAAATAAAGATGGTCCATAGGACTCCATAACATGGGATTAATACCCAAGCAGATAGTCTATGTTACGGAAAGGGTGGGACAATTTTCCTGGCAGTTCATATTTTTGTCGACACTGCGGCGTAAAAAGACTTTTCTGCCAAAAGCAGCTTGCAAAGAAGCAAAACAAATTTAACATTTGGAAAGAGTATGCAGAGAAGATCATATTGCAGCATTGCAAAACTGCATCATTCTTAAAAAAAACCACAAAATTGTAACTGCTCTTGTAAAATGAGCTGTGATATACCTAGGAGGTGACTTTCCAGTCACCAAGAAAGCCTTGTGAATCACTGGATTGAGCCAAAAACCTTCTGCCCCTTACAAGCCGCAGAGTATTGAACAAACAGACTAGAAGCTTGTCTAAATTCTTAAAGGGAATGTCATGAATCAGTGCCCGTTTTTAAAAAAACTATTAAAAACAGGGGCACTTTCATTCATGAAAGTTTACATTGCACTGGATTTTACAAATACTTACCTTCTTCTCCTGAAACACCGGCTCCTCTGTACTTTGTCAGCAATGACGAAATCGGCTGTCTCTAATCACAACTTCCCCCTGTCAGGGTTTTTCCCTGTTGTGTTTGCCATGTGCTGCTGGCAGCCATTTTACTCACCTCTCTTTCTGACTTGGTGTATTGTGGGGGATGCTGCTCACTTCCTGCACTTCCTTTTATGGCCAGACTGTTGTGCATCATCCATGTGAGACAGGATGCAGTCTCAGAATTGTGATGTCATCATTTATTATTTAAAGGGCCTCTGTTCAGTATGCTTTGCCTTTGCGTTGTCCGAGACCTGTTTGTGAGAGTTCCTGTGTATTACCTGGCTGCCTGACGTCCTTCCTGTTTCCTGATCCCTGGCTTGTTCCTGACTTTGCGTGGTGCGCAGCTGCAATTAGCGAGCTTCTAATTACCAAAAAAGAAATGGCGCAGCCATATATGGCTTTTACGATCATTTGTGCCATGATTGCACAAGCAGAATGTAAATCATTTCAGTGAGAAACCCAAACTTTGTGAAAAAATTAACTTTTTTTATTTTTTATTTGATCACATTTGGAGGTGAAATGGTGGCATGTAATATGCAAAAATGATCATCGCCTATAGATCAATACTTGGGGTTGTCTACTTAAAAAAAGTAAATTTATGCTTACCTGATAAATTAATTTCTTCTACGGTACGACGAGTCAATGGATTCATCCCTTACTTGTGGGATATTATCCTCCTGCTAACAGGAAGTGGCAAAGAGCACCACAGCAGAGCTGTCTATATAGCTCCTCCCTTAGCTCCACCCCCCAGTCATTCGACCGAAGGTACAGAAAGAAAAAGGAGAAACTAAAAGGTGCAGAGGTAACTGAAGTTTAAAATAAAAAAAATATAATCTGTCTTAAAATGACAGGGCAGGTCGTGGACTCGTCGTACCATAGAAGAAATTAATTTATCAGGTAAGCATAAATTTACTTTTCTTCTATAAGGTACGACGAGTCCACGGATTCATCCTTTACTTGTGGCATACAATACCAAAGCTACAGGACACGGATGAACGGGAGGGACAAGACAGATGTTTAAACAGAAGGCACCACTACTTGAAGAACTTTTCTCCCAAAAATAGCCTCCGAAGAAGCAAAAGTATAAAATTTGGAAAAGGTATGAAGCGAAGAACAAGTCGCAGCCTTACAAATCTGTTCAACAGAAGCATCATTTTTAAAAGCCCATGTGAAAGCCACCGCTCTAGTAGAGTGAGCTGTAATCCTTTCAGGAGGCTGCTGTCCAGCAGTCTCGTATGCCAAACGGATGATGCTTTTCAGCCAAAAAGAAAGAGAGGTAGCCATAGCTTTTTGACCTCTACGTTTTCCAGAATAGACAACAAACAACGAAGATGTTTGACGGAAATCCTTGGTTGCTTGCAAGGAAAACTTCAAAGCACGCACCACATCCAAGTTGTGCAACAGACGCTCCTTCTTAGAGGAAGGATTAGGACACAGAGAAGGAACAACAATTTCCTGATTGATATTCCTATTAGTAACAACCTTAGGAAGGAATCTAGGTTTGGTACGCAAAACCACCTTATCAGCATGGAAAACAAGATAAGGCGAGTCACATTGCAACGCAGATAGTTCAGAAACTCTTTAAGTCGAAGAGATAGCAACTAAAAACAGAACTTTCCAAGATAGAAGCTTAATATCTATGGAATGCATAGGTTCAAACGGAACCCCTTGAAGAACTTTAAGAACTAAATTCAAACTCCATGGCAGAGCAACAGGTTTAAACACAGGCTTGATTCTAACTAAAGCCTGACAGAACGACTGAACATCTGGAACATCTGCCAGACGCTTGTGCAGAAGAATTGATAAAGCAGATATCTGTCCCTTTAAGGAACTAGCTGATAGCTCCTTCTCCAATCCTTCTTGGAGAAAGGACAAAATCCTAGGAATCCTGATCTTACTCCACGAGTAGCCTTTGGATTCGCACCAATAAAGATATTTACGCCATATCTAGTCCTAGTGACAGGCTTTCGAGCCTGAATCAAGGTATCAATGACCGACTCAGAGAAACCCGCTTGGATAAAATCAAGCGTTCAATCTCCAAGCAGTCAGCCGCAGAGAAACTAGATTTGGATGCTGGAACGGACCTTGAATCAGAAGGTCCTGTCTCAGTGGCAGAGTCCATGGTGGAAGAGATGACATGTCCACCAGGTCTGCATATCAAGTACTGCGTGGCCACGCAGGTGCTATCAAAATCACTGAAGCTCTCTCCTGTTTGATTCTGGCAATCAAACGAGGAAGGAGAGGAAATGGTGGAAACACATAAGCCAGGTTGAACCACCAGGGTACTGCTAGAGCATCTATCAGTACTGCCCGAGGATCCCTTGACCTGGACCCGTAACAAGGAAGTTTGGCGTTCTGACGAGACGCCATCAGATCCAATTCTGGTGTGCCCCATTGCTGAATCAATTGTGCAAACACCTCCGGAGGAGTTTCCACTCCCCCAGATGAAAAGTCTGATGACTTAGAAAATCCGCTTCCCAGTTCTCCACTCCTGGGATATAGATTGCTGATAGATGGCAAGAGTGAGTCTCTGCCCATCTAATTATTTTGGTAACCTCTATCATCGCTAGAGAACTCTTTGTTCCCCCCTGATGATTGATATATGCTACAGTCGTGATATTGTCCGACTGGAATCTTATGAATCTGGCCAAAGCCAGCTGAGGCCACGCCTGAAGCGCGTTGAATATCGCTCTCAGTTCTAGAATATTTATCGGGAGGAGAGCCTCCTCCTGATTCCACAAACCCTGTGCTTTCAGGGAATTTCAGACTGTACCCCAGCCCAATAGGCTGGCGTCCATCGTCACTATGACCCATGCTGGCCTGCGGAAACACATTCCCTGGGACAGATGATCCTGTGATAACCACCAAAGAAGAGAGTCTCTGGTCTCTTGATCCAGATTTATCTGAGGAGATAAATCTGCATAATCCCCATTCCACTGATTGAGCATGCATAGTTGCAGTGGTCTGAGATGCAAGCGAGCAAACGGAACTATGTCCATTGCCGCTACCATTAGTCCGATTACCTCCATACACTGAGCCACTGACGGCAGAGGAATGGAATGAAGAGCTCAGCAGGTGGTCAAAATCTTTGATTTCCTGACCTCCGTCAGAAAAGTTTTCATGTCCACCGAATCTATCAGAGTTCCCAGGAACTCCTATATATTGACCCTCCTGGATCATTGGTAAAATAGTCCGAATGGTCTCCATCTTGAAGGATGGGACTCTGAGGAACTTGTTTAGGATCTTGAGATCTAAAATTGGTCTGAAGGTTCCCTCTTTTTTGGGAACCACAAACAGATTGGAGTAGAACCCCTGCCCCTTCTGTTTTCGGAACTGGGCGAATCACTCCCATGGTATATAGGTCTTTTACACAGTGTAAGAACGCCTCTCTTTTTGTCTGGTTTACAGACATTTGAGAAAGATGGAATCTCCCCCTTGGAGGAGAATCTTTGAAATCTAGAAGATACCCCTGGGTTACGATTTCTAAAGCACAGGAGTCCTGAACGTCTCTTGCCCAAAAGCCTGAGCAAAGAGAGAAAGTCTGCCCCCTACTAGATCCGGTCCCGGATCGGGGGCTACCCCTTCATGCTGTCTTGGTGGCAGCAGCGGGCTTCTTGGCCTGTTTACCTTTGTTCCAAGTCTGGTTAGGTCTCCAGACTGACTTGGATTGAGCAAAATTCCCCTCTTGCTTTGCAGCAGGGGAAGAGGTAGAGGGACCACCTTTGAAGTTTTGAAAGGACCGAAAATTATTTTGTTTGGTCCTCATCTTACTTGTCTTATCCTGAGGAAGGGCATGGCCTTTCCCTCCAGTGATGTCTGAAATGATCTCTTTCAGTTCAGGCCCGAATAGGGTCTTACCCTTGAAAGGAATGGCTAAAAGCTTAGATTTCGATGACACATCAGCAGACCAGGACTTAAGCCATAACGCTCTACGCACTAAAATGGCAAAACCTGAATTCTTTGCCGCTAATTTAGCCAGTTGAAAAGCGGCAACTGTAATGAAAGAATTAGCTAGCTTGAGAGCCCTAATTCTATCCAGAATATCATCTAATGGGGTCTCAACCTGAAGAGCCTCCTCCAGAGCCTCAAACCAAAAAGCAGCTGCAGTAGTTACGGGAACAATGCTTGTTATAGGTTGGAGAAGAAAACCCTGATGAACAAATATTTCCTTTAGGAGACACTCTAATTTTTTATCCATAGGATCTTTGAAAGCACAACTGTCCTCAATAGGTATAGTTGTACGCTTAGCCAGGGTAGAAATAGCTCCCTCCACCTAAGGGACCGTCTGCCACGAATCCCGCATGGTGTCTGATATGGGAAACATTTTCTTAAAAGTAGGAGGGGGAGCGAACGGAATACCTGGTCTATTCCACTCCTTAGTAACAATGTCCGAAATCCTCTTAGGGACCGGAAAAACATCAGTGTAAGCAGGAACCTCTAGAAATCTGTCCATTTTACACAATTTCTCTGGAACTACAATAGGGTCACAATCATCCAGAGTCGCTAAAACCTCCCTGAGCAATAAGCGGAGGTGTTCTAGTTTATATTTAAAAGCCGTCATATCTGAGTCTGTCTGAGGGAACATCTTTCCTGATTCAGAAATTTCTCCCTCAGACAGCAAATCCCTCACCCCCAACTCAGAACATTGTGAGGGTACATCGGATATGGCTAATAAAGCGTCAGAGGGCTCAGCATTTGTTCTCACACCAGACCTACTGCGCTTCCCCAGCAACCCAGGCAGCTTAGATAAAACCTCTGTGAGGGTAGTATTCATAACTGCGGCCATATCTTGCAGGGTGAAAGAATTAGACGCACTAGAAGTACTTGGCGTCGCTTGTGCGGGCGTTAATGGTTGTGACACTTGGGGAGAGTGAGATGGCATAACCTGATTCCCTTCTGACTCAGCCTGCAACATACTTTTAGTAGCTAAAATATGTTTGTTGCATTTTATTGACCTTTCAGTGCATGAGGGACACATTCTAAGTGGGGGTTCCACAATGGCTTCTAAACATATTGAACAATGACTTTCCTCAATGTCAGACAAACAAGCATGAAAACACTTTATTTAGTGAAAAAAATAACAATCTTAAAAAATGGTACTGCGCCTTTAAGAGAAAAAAAAAGCATACACATTCTGCAAAACTTTGCCCCACAAGAAAATTTAACATTTAACCCTTTATTGTGCAAACCGGATTGAATTAAGGCCTAAATCCGGAAAAAAAACACCCCCAGCACCTTGCCACAGCCCTGCTGTGGCGCCTACCTGCCCTCAGGGATTGTAAATATGGGGTTAAAGCTTCGATTTGGCCCAAAACATCCACAAGGGCCCTCAGGAGTTGGAGCTTGCTGAGTGAAAACAACTGCGCATCTGAGGCGCGAAAATAGGCCCCGCCCATCTCACTCGATGTCTCTACAGCCTCAAAGAACTGCACCAGAGCGGTTTTAAACTAGCCATGTGGGTTCTGAGACCCAAAAAATAAGCCAAGTGTACCCTCAATAAAGTTGCCCAAAAAACGTTATTGCCCACAAAACGTTAACAGCATTCCCAGTTCAGAAAATGTTTGCCCACAAACATTCAAAACTCAGTGTCAACCATTTTTTTTAATTAGCCCCTTATGCAAGCTTAGTAATGCCTTTCTATAGCTCTTAGGATTACTGCTTACCCTTACCCTCATGGGGATACTGTCAGCCTTTCTGAAATACACAGTCTCTCCAGAAAAAATGACTGAATATACCTCACTGCTATATAGCATGAAAACTTTCCTCACACTGAAGTTTCTTGTACCCCTCAGCCTCTGTGGGAACAGCACTGGATCTTAGTTACAAATGCTAAGATCATCATCCTCCAGGCAGAAGTCTTCATCCATCTGCTGCCTGAGAGTAAATAGTATACACCGGTACCATTTAAAACAAAAAACTCTTGCTTGAAGAAATTAAAAATATTTTATCACCTCTTTCACTTTACCCTTCCTAGTACTTAGAGTAGGCTGGTGCTCTTTGCCACTTCTTGTTAGCAGGAGGATAATATCC
This sequence comes from Bombina bombina, assembly GCF_027579735.1. Lineage (NCBI taxonomy): Eukaryota > Metazoa > Chordata > Amphibia > Anura > Bombinatoridae > Bombina > Bombina bombina. Next base: position 918,863,328 of record NC_069503.1, read on the forward strand.
CACAAGTAAAGGATGAATCCGTGGACTTGTCGTACCTTATAGAAGAAATATATTTAGTTTTGACAGGTAAATAAAAAAATCAAGGCTTTATTTCTGCTTAAAGGGATACTAACCGCACATTTTTTCTTTCATGATTCAGATAGAGCATGCAATTTTAAGCAACTTTCGAATTTACTCCTATTATCAATTTTTCTTTGTTCTCATGTTATCTTGATTTGAAAAAGCAGTAATAAAAGGTTAGGAGCCGGCCCATTTTTAGTTCAGCACCTTGGTAGAGCTTGCTGATTGGTTTGCTACATTTAGCCACAAATCAGCAAGTGCTACCCAGGTGCTGAACAAAAAATGGTCCGGCTCTAAAGCTTACAGTACTGCTTTTTCAAATCAAGATAGCATGAGAACAAAGAAAAATTTTATAATAGGAGTAAATTAGAAAGGTGCTTAAAATCTCATGCTCTATCTGAATCATGAAAGAAAAAAATTGGGTTTAGTATCCCTTTAAATGGAGTGATGTCCAAAATACTAGATCATTTTTTCTAAGTTTTTCTCTGTAAGTGAAGGGGTTAAATTACATTTTAAAAATGTAAACATTTAAAGCAATGAACAATGTTAGCCACTAGATGGCAATATAAGACTGTATCAATATTAGACAAACAGGACCAGCACTCACTTTATCCTTAATATTTCCAACAATTCAAGTTGGTGCACACCAGGGGGACTTCCCTTTCCAAAGTCCAGTAACAAGTGACATGAAACAACACACCGGTGGCACTCAAAAAATGGCAACAATGCCTTTATTACAGAACAACGTTTCGGGGCTGTATCAATGTTACTTTTCTCATCTGTACATCATTTTAACTGATTACCTCGCCTATATATAGTTACAGGTGAGTATGCAACATATGCATGATTAAGGCCATTCAGGCCTCCTGGTAGAGAAGAGTAATTCCCAGGAGTAATGGATCATAGACTCTCTCCACCTGTATGAAAGAAAAAAACTATTTCAATGCATCTTAGAGAGGACCAGTTAAGACTTCTACATAAAGATTACATTACACCTATACGGCTTTCTAAATAGACACCATCTTGCAGTAATACATGTGTAAAATGTATGTAATAAAACTTTTGTTTTTTGATGTAGGAAAAATCATTATCTAAACTTCACTGCATTTTTTGACTGATTATTCTATTGGGTAGGAGTTGTATTCTTAATCTTTGGACGGTACGAAAAGCACCCTCACCCAACTAAAGAAAACATTGACTTAACACCCATTTATAGAACAAAAATATGTTAAATTAGATGTTACTCATAGACTACAGGGTTTCATGAAAAAGTGGCAATCATATATCCTATCTTTAAATAAAGGCACTCCGGATCAGCCTCTTTGAGAGGGGACTGGAGTGTTCTATACAAATCTTAGGGAAGAGAAGAGCAATTAATATTAGTGAACTTGTTTTAACTAGTTTTGGGTTGGAGACTGGTTGATCAGGGGGGAGGAGGTAGAAGTTTGCTTCATTTTATTTCACACTAATGATATTAAATATATATGTTTTTTTTATATTTCCTATGTGTCACAAAAAGAATTGGTGGGAAAAAAAACTATTTATGCTTACCAGAAAAATTATTTTCTTTCGGAATGATTGTCCATAAGACTCCATAACATACAGGATATAGTTCCCGCCACCAGGGGGAGGCCAAGAACCCATACCAGAGCTATAAATCCCTCCCACTTTCCCTCTCTAATCAGTTCAACATATAGCCAAGCAAAGAATAGAAAAACATATTGGTAGAAAAGACAAAAGCAGGGTCCGTATAGGTATCATCAGAACTGTTGCCCCAAAAAAATAAATGGGCGGGGCCTATGGACCGTCATTATTCCAAAAGAAAAGAATTCATCAGGTAAGCATAAATTATGTTTTTTTCCCCATAAAATAATGATGGTCCATAGGACTCCATAACATATGGGATTAATACTCAATCAGATGGTCTATGTTACGGAAAGGGTGGGAACATTTTCCTGGCAGTTCCTATTTTAGTTGACACTGCGGCTTATAGGAGTTCATATTGCAGCATTGCAAAACTGCTCCAAAGATGCATCATTCTTAAAAAAAAAAAAACACACAAAATTGTAACTACTCTTGTAAAATGAGCTGTGATATACCTAGGAGGTGACTTTCCAGCCACCAACAAAGCCTTGTGAATCACTTGATTGAGCCAAGAAGCCAATGCTAACTCTATAGCCTTCTGCCTTTTATGAGCCCCAGAATAATGAACTAACAGACTAGAAGCTTGTCGAAATTCTTAAGTAGCATGAAGATAAAACTCCAAAGCTCTGACTATATTCAAGATTATGCAATACTTAATCCTTAGAATTAGCAGAATTTGGATTCAATTTAGGAACAACAATTTCCTAGTTGATGCTTTCCGAAGAAAACTACATTTGGAAGAAAATTATATTCAATACAAAGTGCCACATTGGGGCCTAGTTATCAAGCCGTCAACCTCAAATATGCTGGAATTCCGCAGCATATTTGTGGCGAGGCTGATTCGCCTTAGTTATCAAAGGCTAGAGACCGGCAAAAGTAGAATTTTGTGACGTAAACTTTGATCCGCCGGACTCAGTCCGACACAGAACAATTCTTACGTCACTCCAGATGTTCTGCACACAAGCGCGGCACTATCTGACTACTTTTGCTAGTTATCAAAAAACTAGCAGGTACGCTCGGCACTTTTCCGGCCCATCGTACCTGGTTTTCAAACCACCACCCTGGAGGCGGCGGATCCCATAGGAATCAATGGGAGTCTGACCATAGCGAAAGTACAAGTTCGATGCTGCCAGATATCCCATTGATTCCTATGAGCGATGTCTACACCTAACACCGCCGCAACTAAATAAAGTTATTACCCCCTAAACCGCTGCTCCCGGAGCCCACCTCCACCTACATTATACCTAGTAACCCCTATCCTGCCCCCCCTATACCGCCGCCCTCTATAATAAAGTTATTAACCCCTATCCTGCCGATCCCGCACCTCGCCGCAACTAAATAGTTTAACCCCTAAACCGCCGCTCCCGGACCCTGCCGCAACCTATATTAAATTTATTAACCCCTAATCTGCCCCCCCTACACCGTCGCCACCTATAATACATTTAACCCCTATCCTGCCCCCCACTGTAATAAATTTATTAACCCCTAAACCTAAGTCTAACACTAACCCTAACACCCCCCTAACTTAAATATTAATTAAATAAATCTAAATAATATTTCTATTATGAACTAAATTAATCCTATTTAAAACTAAATACTTACCTATAAAATAAACCCTAATATAGCTACAATATAAATAATAATTACATTGTAGCTATGTTAGGATTTATTTTTATTTTACAGGTAACTTTCAATTTATTTTAACTAGGTACAATAGCTATTAAATAGTTATTAACTATTTAATAGCTTACCTAGCTAAAATAAAGAGAAATTAACCTGTAAAATAAAAACTAACCTAAGTTACAATTACACCTAACACTACACCATACTTAAATACATTATTCCTATTTAAAACTAAATACTTACCTGTAAAATAAACCCTAAGATAGCTACAATGTAATTAATAATTACATTGTAGATATCTTAGGATTTATATTTATTTTACAGGTAACTTTGTATTTATTTTAGCTAGTTAGAATAGTTATTAAATAGTTATTAACTATTTAATAACTACCTAGCTAAAAGAAATACAAAATTACCTGTAAAATAAATCCTAACCTAAGTTACAATTAAACCTAACACTACACTATCATTAAATTAAATAAATTAACTACAAATAACTGCAATTAAATACAATTACATAAACTAACTAAAGTACAAAAAATAAAAAAAGCTAAGTTACAAAAAATAAAAAAAAATAAGTTAAACATTTTAAAAATATTACAATTTTAAGCTACTTACACCTAATCTAAGCCCCCTAATAAAATAACAAACCCCCCCAAAATAAAAAAATGCCCTACCCTATTCTAAATTAAAAAAGTTCAAAGCTCTTTTACCTTACCAGCCCTTAAAAGGGCCTTTTGTGGGGCATGCCCCAAAGAATTCAGCTCTTTTGCCTGTAAAAGAAAAATACAACCCCCCCAACATTAAAACCCACCACCCACATACCCCTAATCTAACCCAAACCCCCCTTAAAATAACCTAACACTAATCCCCTGAAGATCATCCTACCTTGAGTCGTCTTCACTCAGCCGAGCAGCGATGGAACCGAAGAGGACATTCGGAGCGGCAGAAGTGATCATCCAAGGGGCGCTGAAGAAATCTTCCATCCGATGAAGTGATCCTCCAGTCGGCGCTGAAGAAGTCTTCCATCTGGGCGATGTCATCTTCCAAGAGGCGCTGAAGAAGTCTTCTATCCGGGCGATGTCATCTTCCAAGCGGGGTCTTCAATCTTCATCCCGCCGACGCGGAACATCCTTCTTTACCGACGGACTACCGACGAATGAAGGCTCCTTTAAGGGACGTCATCCAAGATGGCGTCCCTTCAATTCCGATTGGCTGATAGGATTCTATCAGCCAATCGGAATTAAGGTAGGAAAAATCTGATTGGCTGATTGAATCAGCCAATCAGATTCAAGTTCAATCCGATTGGCTGATCCAATCAGCCAATCAGATTGACTCGCATTCTATTGGCTGATCGGAACAGCCAATAGAATGCGAGCTCAATCTGATTGGCTGATTGAATCAGCCAATCAGATTCAAGTTCAATCCGATTGGCTGATCCAATCAGCCAATCAGATTGACTCGCATTCTATTGGCTGATCGGAACAGCCAATAGAATGCGAGCTCAATCTGATTGGCTGATTGAATCAGCCAATCAGATTCAAGTTCAATCCGATTGGCTGATCCAATCAGCCAATCAGATTGACTCGCATTCTATTGGCTGATCGGAACAGCCAATAGAATGCGAGCTCAATCTGATTGGCTGATTGGATCAGCCAATCGGATTGAACTTGTAGTCAGAGAATTACAGAAATAAATCCTAAAGTACTCACAGTATCTTGTACAGATGCGGAGAATCTCCTGTGTCTGTTTGCGAGTTGGGAGCAGTCCAGTCAGCCTCCTTCTCCTCGCGCTGCTCAGACAGGAAGTGTCAGAGTGACGTCAGCGGTTATGGCCGTAAGGGTGAGAGGAGAGATTACCGGAGACCTGGCGACTTACCAGGTAAGAATTAGAAAGCACACTTACTGCAGCATCGGGTGGAGAATTACTACAGCACACAAATAGATCCGATGAGAAGGAATCCTTGCTGTGAGTGAAACTGGGAGTAACGGTTGTTAACTTCAAAGTAGTACTGCAACAATCCTTTCTGTAGAGAGAAAACAAACAAGGTTCTAGCAGAGTTCTATTTAGGGAATAAGTTGAACGAACTGTAACTTGGGAGTCAAAAGTATAGGCTCAATGTTGCTCTGGCAAGGAGTAACAAAATACTAAGCAAATTTTGGTTAGTAAGGTATTCAGGTGTTAAGTAGGCATTGACAGAATATGATTGGTGATCTAATTAACAGTACAGGAGCAACCTGATCCCTGACACTTTATTTTAGCTAGGTAAGCTATTAAATAGTTAATAACTATTTAATAGCTATTGTACCTAGTTAAAATAAATTGAAATTTGCCTGTAAAATAAAAATAAATCCTAAGATAGCTACAATATAATTATGTAGCTATATTAGGGTTTATTTTAAAGGTAAGTATTTAGTTTTAAATAGGATTAATTTAGTTCATAATAGAAATATTATTTAGATTTATTTAATTAATATTTAAGTTAGGGGGTGTTAGGGTTAGTGTTAGACTTAGGTTTAAGGGTTAATAATTTTATTACAGTGGCGGCAGTGTAGTGGGGGGCAGGATAGGGGTTAATAAATTTATTATAGGTGGCGACGGTGTAGGGGGGGCAGGATAGGGGTTAATAAATTTAATATAGGTTGCGGCGGGGTCAGGGAGCGGCGGTTTAGGGGTTAAACTATTTAGTTGCGGCGAGGTGCGGGATCAGCAGGACAGGGGTTAATAATTTTATTATAGAGGGCGATGGTATAGGGGGGGGCAGGATAGGGGTTACTAGGTATAATGTAGGTTGCAACGGTGTCCGGGAGCGGCGGTTTAGGGGTTAATACATTTATAAGAGTTGCTGCGGGGTCTAGGAGCGGCAGTTTAGGGGTTAGTAACTTTATTTAGTTGCGGGAGGCTCTGGGGGCGCCGGTATAGGGGGTAGAACAGTGTAGTTAGTGTGGGTGCTTAGTGACAGGCTAGCAAAAAAGCTGTAAAAAAGCCGAAGAGCAGCGAGATCGGATGAGTGATAACTCCCACAGTCTGCTGCTCATCGCCCCGTACTTGGTGCGCGGCTTTTTGACAGCTTTTTTGATAACTTAGGCGAATTTTTGCAGGTCCGCGGCGGCGATGTGAGGCGAGCTTAGGCGGGCGTATTGGGCCGGCGAAGGCAGGAAAAGTAGACACGTTGATAACTACCCCCCATTATCTTTAGAAATAAAGAAATATAGGCCAAGGCTGACAACTCAAAAACTCTCCTATCTGAAAAGATTACTGACTGGAAAAGCACTTTCCAAGATAAAAGCTTGATATCAATTGAAAGCAATACTAAAATAACTAAATCCAGATTCCAAAGCGAAGGTCTTACCACTGGCCTAATTCTAACAACGCCTGAAAAAAGCCTTAGCATCAGGTAGTTTAGATAACTTCCTATGAAAAAGAACAGACTAGACAAACAAATTGGCATTTTAGGAAGCCAGCAGACAAACCCTTGTCATGGCCATCCTGTAGAAGGCGAAATAATTCCAGGAATCAAAAGAAATACCAAGAAAAAATCCTCTGGAAAAACAACATACAGAATAAGCCTTCCAAATACTGTGAAAAAAAATCTTTATGACACAAGCAAACTGGCCTGAATCAAAGATTCAATAACCTAATCTGAAAAAAAACGATATATTTCAAAACTAGGTGATCGACCTCCACGCCATTACATATAGAAATTTGAGATGCTGATGGTAAAAAGACCCTTAAAGGGACAGTCTATAGTATAATTTTTATTCTTTTAAAAGATTTCCCAGTTTTGCACAACCAACACAGTTATATTAATATACTTTTTACCTCTGTGATTACCTTGTATCTAAGCATCTTCTGACAGCCCCCTGATCACATGACCTTGTATATTATCTATTGACTTGAATTTAGTACTGTTTTGTGCTAACTCTTAAATAACTCCGCAGCCTTGAACACATTGTTATCTATATGGCCCACATGAACTAGCAGTCTCCTGTTGTGAAAAGCAAATATAAAAGCATGTGATTAAGACACTGTCAATAGAGCCTTTGAAACAGGCAGAAATTTAGAGGTTTAAATGTTATAAAGTATATTAATCTAGCAATGTTGGTTGTGCAAAGCTGGGAAATGGGAAGTAAAGGCATTATCTATCTTTTTAAACAATAACAATTTTTGTGTACACTGTCCCTTTAATATACTAAGTCTTGTCTCAGAGGAAGAAGCCATGAAGGAAATGAAGACAGCTGCACTAGGTCCGCATACCAAATCCTGTGAGGCCAGACTAGAGCAATATTACTGAAGCTGACTCCTATTTTGATCCAAGCCATGACTTGGAAAAAGAACAAGTGGAGGAAACAGGTAGCTAGATGAAATACCCATAGAAATACCAAGGTTTCTATCATGTGAACCTTTGGATCTCTTGATCTTGCACAATAACGAAGAAAATCTGTTATTCAGATGAAAACCCATCAGATCTAGGTCCGATAGACCCCATTTGATCACCAAGTGAACAAAAAAATCTTAATGGAGAGACTAATCTCCTAGACGGACCAAATGAAGTCTGAGGAAATCTACCTCCCAGCTGTTCACACCTAGGCCACGATCCGATATAAATCGTTGCCCGCAAAAGCCGGCGACGCCAAATTTTGCGCGGGTTTGGTATCCTATATACGGCGTAATTTAGAAGTTACGCGCGTATATTTCTGCCTTCGCCCGTCGTTTTTTGGCCCATAGACTGACATACAAAACACGCGCAGTTCGGTATCCAATATACGGTGTAAGGACTTACGCTCGCAGATTTCAGAAAAACATAATTTATGCTTACCTGATAAATTTATTTCTCTTGTAGTGTATCCAGTCCACGGATCATCCATTACTTGTGGGATATTCTCCTTCCCAACAGGAAGTTGCAAGAGGATCACCCACAGCAGAGCTGCTATATAGCTCCTCCCCTCACTGCCATATCCAGTCATTCGACCGAAACAAGCCGAGAAAGGAGAAACCATAGGGTGCAGTGGTGACTAGTTTAATTAAAATTTAGACCTGCCTGAAAAGGACAGGGCGGGCCGTGGACTGGATACACTACAAGAGAAATAAATTTATCAGGTAAGCATAAATTATGTTTTCTCTTGTTAAGTGTATCCAGTCCACGGATCATCCATTACTTGTGGGATACCAATACTAAAGCTAAAGTACACGGATGATGGGAGGGACAAGGCAGGAACTTAAACGGAAGGAACCACTGCCTGTAGAACCTTTCTCCCAAAAACAGCCCCCGAAGTAGCAAAAGTATCAAATTTGTAAAATTTGGAAAAAGTATGAAGCGAAGACCAAGTTGCAGCCTTGCAAATCTGTTCAACAGAGGCCTCATTTTTAAAGGCCCAGGTGGAAGCCACAGCTCTAGTAAAATGAGCTGTAATACTTTCAGGAGGCTGCTGTCCAGCAGTCTCATAGGCTAAACGGATTATACTCCGAAGCCAAAAAGAAAGAGAGGTTGCCGAGGCCTTCTGACCTCTCCTCTGTCCAGAGTAAACAACAAACAGGTTAGATGTTTGGCGAAAATCTTTAGTAGCCTGTAAGTAAAACTTCAAGGCACGGACTACGTCTAGATTATGCAAAAGACGTTCCTTCTTTGAAGAAGGATTAGGACATAATGATGGAACAACAATCTCTTGATTGATATTCTTGTTAGAAACCACCTTAGGTAAAAAACATAAATTATGTAAGAACTTACCTGATAAATTCATTTCTTTCATATTAGCAAGAGTCCATGAGCTAGTGACGTATGGGATATACATTCCTACCAGGAGGGGCAAAGTTTCCCAAACCTCAAAATGCCTATAAATACACCCCTCACCACACCCACAAATCAGTTTAACGAATAGCTAAGAAGTGGGGTGATAAGAAAAAAGTGTGAAGCATAAATATAAGGAATTGGAATAATTGTGCTTTATACAAAAAAATCATAACCACCACAAAAAAAGGGTGGGCCTCATGGACTCTTGCTAATATGAAAGAAATGAATTTATCAGGTAAGTTCTTACATAAATTATGTTTTCTTTCATGTAATTAGCAAGAGTCCATGAGCTAGTGACGTATGGGATAATGACTACCTAAGATGTGGATCTTCCACGCAAGAGTCACTAGAGAGGGAGGGATAAAATAAAGACAGCCAATTCCGCTGAAAAAAATCCACACCCAAAAATAAAGTTTAAATCTTATAAAGAAAAAAACTGAAAATATAACGAGAAGATTCAAACTGAAACAGCTGCCTGAAGTACTTTTCTACCAAAGACAGCTTCAGAAGAAGAAAACACATCAAAATGGTAGAATTTAGTAAAAGTATGCAAAGAAGACCAAGTTGCTGCTTTGCAAATTTGATCAACCGAAGCTTCATTCCTAAACGCCCAGGAAGTAGAAACTGACCTAGTAGAATGAGCTGTAATCCTTTGAGGCGGAGTTTTACCCGACTCGACATAAGCATGATGAATTAAAGATTTCAAACAAGATGCCAAAGAAATGGCAGAGGCCTTCTGACCTTTCCTAGAACCGGAAAAGATAACAAATAGACTAGAAGTCTTTCGGAAATTCTTAGTAGCTTCAACATAATATTTCAAAGCTCTAACTACATCCAAAGAATGCAATGATTTCTCCTTAGAATTCTTAGGATTAGGACATAATGAAGGAACCACAATTTCTCTACTAATGTTGTTGGAATTCACAACCTTAGGTAAAAATGTAAAAGAAGTTCGCAACACCGCCTTATCCTGGTGAAAAATCAGAAAAGGAGACTCACAAGAAAGAGCAGATAATTCAGAAACTCTTCTGGCAGAAGAGATGGCCAAAAGGAACAAAACTTTCCAAGAAAGTAATTTAATGTCCAATGAATGCATAGGTTCAAACGGAGGAGCCTGAAGAGCCCTCAGAACCAAATTCAAACTCCAAGGAGGAGAGATTGACTTAATGACAGGTTTTATACGAACCAAAGCTTGTACAAAACAATGAATATCAGGAAGATTAGCAATCTTTCTGTGAAAAAGAACAAAAAGAGCAGAGATTTGTCCTTTCAAGGAACTTGCAGACAAACCTTTATCCAAACCATCCTGAAGAAACTGTAAAATTCTAGGAATTCTAAAAGAATGCCAGGAAAAATGATGAGAAAGACACCAAGAAATATAAGTCTTCCAGACTCTATAATATATCTCCCTAGATACAGATTTAAGAGCCTGTAACATAGTATTAATCACAGAGTCAGAGAAACCTCTTTGACTAAGAATCAAGCGTTCAATCTCCATACCTTTAAATTTAAGGATTTGAGATCATGATGGAAAAAAGGACCTTGCGACAGAAGGTCTGGCCTTAACGGAAGAGTCCACGGTTGGCAAGAGGCCATCCGGACAAGATCCGCATACCAAAACCTGTGAGGCCATGCTGGAGCTACCAGCAGAACAAACGAGCATTCCTTCAGAATCTTGGAGATTACTCTTGGAAGAAGAACTAGAGGCGGAAAGATATAGGCAGGATGATACTTCCAAGGAAGTGACAATGCATCCACTGCTACCGCTTGAGGATCCCTGGATCTGGACAGATACCTGGGAAGTTTCTTGTTTAGATGAGAGGCCATCAAATCTATTTCTGGAAGTCCCCACATTTGAACAATCTGAAGAAATACCTCTGGGTGAAGAGACCATTCGCCCGGATGTAACGTTTGGCGACTGAGATAATCCGCTTCCCAATTGTCTATACCTGGGATATGAACCGCAGAAACTAGACAGGAGCTGGATTCCGCCCATACCAGAATTCGAGATACTTCTTTCATAGCCAGTGGACTGTGAGTCCCTCCTTGATGATTGATGTATGCCACAGTTGTGACATTGTCTGTCTGAAAACAAATGAACGATTCTCTCTTTAGAAGAGGCCAAGACTGAAGAGCTCTGAAAATTGCACGGAGTTCCAAAATATTGATCGGTAATCTCACCTCCTGAGATTCCCAAACCCCTTGTGCTGTCAGAGACCCCCACACAGCTCCCCAACCTGTAAGACTTGCATCTGTTGAAATTACAGTCCAGGTCGGAAGAACAAAAGAAGCCCCCTGAATTAAACGATGGTGATCTGTCCACCACGTCAGAGAGTGTCGTACAATCGGTTTTAAAGATATTAATTGAGATATATTTGTGTAATCCCTGCACCACTGGTTCAGCATACAGAGCTGAAGAGGCCGCATGTAAAAACGAGTAAAGGGGATCGCGTCCGATGCAGCAGTCATAAGACCTAGAATTTCCATGCATAAGGCTACCGAAGGGAATGATTGTGACTGAAGGTTTCGACAAGCTCATATCAATTTTAGACGTCTCTTGTCTGTCAAAGATAGAGTCATGGACACTGAATCTATCTGGAAACCTAAAAAGGTTACCTGTGTCTGAGGAATCAATTAACTTTTTGGTAAATTGATCCTCCAACCATGATGTTGAAGAAACAACACAAGTCGATTCGTATGAGATTCTGCTAAATGTGAAGACTGAGCAAGTACCAAGATATCGTCCAAATAAGGAAATACCACAATACCCTGTTCTCTGATTACAGACAGAAGGGCACCGAGAACCTTTGTAAAAATTCTTGGAGCTGTAGCTAGGCCAAACGGCAGAGCCACAAACTGGTAATGCTTGTCTAGGAAAGAGAATCTCAGAAACTGATAGTGATCTGGATGAATCAGAATATGCAGATATGCATCCTGTAAATCTATTGTAGACATATAATGCCCTTGCTGAACAAAAGTCAGGATAGTCCTTACAGTTACCATTTTGAATGTTGGCATCCTTACAAAACGATTCAATATTTTTAGATCCAGAACTGGTCTGAAGGAATTCTCCTGCTTTGGTACAATGAAGAGATTTGAATAAAACCCCAGTCCCTGTTCCAGAACTGGAACTGGCATAATTACTCCAGCCAAATTTCTTTGAAAAAACATAATTTATGCTTACCTGATAAATTCCTTTCTCCTGTAGTGTAGTCAGTCCACGGGTCATCATTACTTATGGGATATTAACTCCTCCCCAACAGGAAGTGCAAGAGGATCACCCAAGCAGAGCTGCTATATAGCTCCTCCCCTCTACGTCACACCCAGTCATTCGACCGAGAACCAAACGAGAAAGGAGAAACTATAGGGTGCAGTGGTGACTGGAGTATAATTTAAAAATTTAGACCTGCCTTAAAAAACAGGGCGGGCCGTGGACTGACTACACTACAGGAGAAAGGAATTTATCAGGTAAGCATAAATTATGTTTTCTCCTGTTAAGTGTAGTCAGTCCACGGGTCATCATTACTTATGGGATACCAATACCAAAGCTAAGTACACGGATGACGGGAGGGACAGGCAGGATCTCTATACGGAAGGAACCACTGCCTGAAGAACCTTTCTCCCAAAAACAGCCTCCGAAGAAGCAAAAGTGTCAAATTTGTAAAATTTGGAAAAAGTATGAAGAGAAGACCAAGTTGCAGCCTTGCAAATCTGTTCAACAGAGGCCTCGTTCTTAAAGGCCCAAGTGGAAGCCACAGCTCTAGTAGAATGAGCTGTAATCCTTTCAGGAGGTTGCTGTCCAGCAGTCTCATAGGCTAAGCGTATTATGCTACCAAGCCAAAAGGATAGAGAGGTAGCAGATGCTTTTTGACCTCTCCTCTGTCCAGAATAAACGACAAACAGGGAAGAAGTTTGTCGAAAATCTTTAGTTGCCTGTAAATAAAATTTCAGGGCACGGACTACATCTAGATTGTGCAGAAGTCGTTCCTTCTTTGAAGAAGGATTAGGACACAATGATGGAACAACAATCTCTTGATTGATATTCTTGTTAGTGACTACCTTAGGTAAGAACCCAGGTTTAGTACGCAGAACTACCTTATCTGAATGAAAAATCAGATACGGAGAATCACAATGTAAGGCTGATAATTCAGAGACTCTACGAGCCGAGGAAATAGCCATTAAAAACAGAACTTTCCAAGATAACAGCTTGATATCAATGGAGTGAAGGGGTTCAAACGGAACACCCTGTAAAACGTTAAGAACTAAGTTTAAGCTCCACGGCGGAGCAACAGATTTAAACACAGGCTTAATCCTGGCTAAAGCCTGACAAAAAGCCTGAACGTCTGGAACTTCTGACAGACGCTTGTGTAAAAGGATGGACAGAGCTGAGATCTGTCCCTTTAACGAACTAGCAGATAAACCCTTTTCTAAACCTTCTTGTAGAAAAGACAATATCCTAGGAATCCTAACCTTACTCCATGAGTAACCCTTGGATTCGCACCAGTGTAAGTATTTACGCCATATCTTATGGTAAATTTTCCTGGTAACAGGTTTCCTAGCCTGTATTAAGGTATCAATTACTGGCTCCGAAAATCCACGCTTTGATAAAATTAAGCGTTCAATTTCCATGCAGTCAGCTTCAGAGAAATTAGATTTTGATTTTTGAAAGGACCCTGAATTAGAAGGTCCTGTCTCAGAGGCAGAGACCAAGGTGGACAGGATGACATGTCCACTAGATCTGCATACCAGGTCCTGCGTGGCCACGCAGGCGCTATTAGAATCACTGATGCTTTCTCCTGTTTGATCCTGGCAATCAAACGAGGAAGCATCGGGAAGGGTGGAAACACATAAGCCATCCTGAAAGTCCAAGGTGCTGTCAAAGCATCTATCAGGACCGCTCCCGGGTCCCTGGACCTGGACCCGTAACGAGGAAGCTTGGCGTTCCGGCGAGACGCCATGAGATCCATATCTGGTTTGCCCCAACGTCGAAGTATTTGGGCAAAGACCTCCGGATGAAGTTCCCACTCCCCCGGATGAAAAGTCTGGCGACTTAGGAAATCCGCCTCCCAGTTGTCCACTCCTGGGATGTGGATCGCTGACAGGTGGCAAGAGTGAAACTCTGCCCAGCGAATTATCTTTGATACTTCCATCATCGCTAAGGAACTTCTTGTCCCTCCCTGATGGTTGATGTAAGCCACAGTCGTGATGTTGTCCGACTGAAACCTGATAAACCTCAGAGTTGCTAACTGAGGCCAAGCCAGAAGGGCATTGAGAACTGCTCTCAATTCCAGAATGTTTATTGGAAGGAGACTCTCCTCTTGAGTCCATGATCCCTGAGCCTTCAGGGAATTCCAGACAGCGCCCCAACCTAGAAGGCTGGCGTCTGTAGTTACAATTGTCCAGTCTGGCCTGCTGAAGGGCATCCCCCTGGACAGATGTGGCCGAGAAAGCCACCATAGAAGAGAATCTCTGGTCTCCTGATCCAGATTCAGCGTAGGGGACAAATCTGAGTAATCCCCATTCCACTGACTTAGCATGCACAATTGCAGCGGTCTGAGGTGCAGGCGTGCAAAAGGAACTATGTCCATTGCCACTACCATTAAGCCGATTACCTCCATGCATTGAGCCACTGACGGGTGTTGAATGGAATGAAGGGCACGGCAAGCATTTAGAAGCTTTGTTAACCTGTCCTCTGTCAGGTAAATTTTCATTTCTACAGAATCTATAAGAGTCCCCAAGAAGGGAACTCTTGTGAGTGGTAAGAGAGAACTCTTCTCCTCGTTTACTTTCCACCCATGTGATCTTAGAAATGCCAGTACTAACTCTGTATGAGACTTGGCAGTTTGAAAGCTTGACGCTTGTATCAGAATGTCGTCTAGGTACGGAGCTACCGAAATTCCTCGCGGTCTTAGTACCGCCAGAAGAGAGCCCAGAACCTTTGTAAAGATTCTTGGAGCCGTAGCCAACCCGAAGGGAAGAGCTACAAACTGGTAATGCTTGTCTAGGAAGGCAAACCTTAGATACCGGTAATGTTCTCTGTGAATCGGTATGTGAAGGTAAGCATCCTTTAAATCCACTGTGGTCATGTACTGACCTCTTTGGATCATGGGTAAGATTGTCCGGATAGTTTCCATCTTGAATGATGGAACTCTTAGGAATTTGTTTAGGATCTTTAAATCCAATATTGGTCTGAAGGTTCCCTCTTTTTTGGGAACCACAAACAGATTTGAGTAAAACCCTTGTCCGTGTTCCGACCGCGGAACTGGATGGATCACTCCCATCAGTAAAAGGTCTTGTACACAGCGTAGAAACGCCTCTTTTTTTGTCTGGTTTGTTGACAACCTTGAAAGGTGAAATCTCCCTTGTGGAGGAGAAGCTTTGAAGTCCAGAAGATATCCCTGAGATATGATCTCCAACGCCCAGGGATCCTGGACATCTCTTGCCCAAGCCTGGGCGAAGAGAGAGTCTGCCCCCCACTAGATCCATTACCGGATCGGGGGCCCTCACTTCATGCTGTCTTAGGGGCAGCAGCAGGCTTTCTGGCCTGCTTGCCCTTGTTCCAGGCCTGGTTAGGTTTCCAGCCTTGTCTGTAGCGAGCAACAGCTCCTTCCTGTTTTGGAGCAGAGGAAGTTGAAGCTGCTCCTGCCTTGAAATTACGAAAGGCACGAAAATTAGACTGTCTAGCCCTGGGTTTGGCTCTGTCTTGAGGCAGGGCATGGCCTTTACCTCCCGTAATATCAGCGATAATTTCTTTCAAACCGGGCCCGAATAAAGTCTGCCCCTTGAAAGGTATGTTAAGTAGTTTCGATTTAGAAGTTACATCAGCTGACCAGGATTTTAGCCACAGCGCTCTGCGTGCCTGAATGGCGAATCAGGAATTCTTAGCCGTAAGTTTAGTTAAATGTACTACGGCATCAGAAATAAATGAATTAGCTAGCTTAAGGGTTTTAAGCTTAAGTGAAATCTCATCTAATGTCGCTGAGTCAAGGGTCTCTTCCAGAGACTCAAACCAAAATGCTGCCGCAGCCGTGACAGGCGCAATGCATGCAAGGGGTTGTAATATAAAACCTTGTTGAACAAACATTTTCTTAAGGTAACCCTCTAACTTTTTATCCATTGGATCTGAAAAGGCACAGCTATCCTCCACCGGGATAGTGGTACGCTTAGCTAAAGTAGAAACTGCTCCCTCCACCTTAGGGACCGTTTGCCATAAGTCCCGTGTGGTGGCGTCTATTGGAAACATTTTTCTGAATATAGGAGGGGGTGAGAAAGGCACACCGGGACTGTCCCACTCCTTAGTAATAATTTCAGTAAGTCTCTTAGGTATAGGAAAAACGTCAGTACTCGTCGGTACCGCAAAATATTTATCCAACCTACACATTTTCTCTGGGATTGCAACTGTGTTACAATCATTCAGAGCCGCTAACACCTCCCCTAGCAATACACGGAGGTTTTCCAGCTTGAACTTAAAATTTGAAATGTCTGAATCCAATTTATTTGGATCAGATCCGTCACCCGCAGAATGAAGCTCTCCGTCCTCATGCTCTGCATATTGTGATGCAGTATCAGACATGGCCCTAGCATTATCAGTATACTCTGTTCTCATCCCAGAGTGATCTCGTTTACCTCTAAGTTCTGGCAATTTAGACAAAACTTCAGTCATAACATTAGCCATGTCTTGTAAAGTGATTTGTAATGGCCGCCCTGATGTACTTGGCGTTACAATATCACGCACCTCCTGAGCGGGAGATGCAGGTACTGACACGTGAGGCAAGTTAGTCGGCATAACTTCCCCCTCGTTGTCTGGTGAATGTTGCTTAACATGTACAGATTGACTTTTATTTAAAGTAGCATCAATGCAATTAGTACATAAATTTCTATTGGGCTCCACCTTGGCTTTTGAACATATTGCACAAAGAGTTTCCTCTGTGTCAGACATGTTTAAACAAACTAGCAATTAGACTAGCAAGCTTGGAAATACTTTTCAACTAAATTTACAAGCAATATGTAAAAACGTTACTGTGCCTTTAAGAAGCACAAAAAAAACTGACACAGTTGAATAAAAATGAACCGGATTAGTTATATAAACCAAATTTAGCAAAGGATTGCACACATTAGCAATGGATGATTAACCCTTAAATATCAGAAAAAAACGTATAACAATTGACAATATAAGCGTTTTTATCACAGTCAAGCACAGTCTCACAGGTCTGCTGTGAGTGATTACCTCCCTCAAAATTAGTTTTGAAGACCCCTGAGCTCTGTGGAGACGTCCTGGATCATGCAGGGAGAAAAGGACAGACTGTGACTGAATTTCTGATGCGTAGTAAAAGCGCCAAAATAGGCCCCTCCCACTCACACTACAACAGTGAGGGAAGCTCAGTAAACTGTTTTAATTTAAAACAACGACAGCCATGTGGAAAATAAAGCCCAAAACAATTTTCACCAAGTACCTCAGATAATTAAACGATTTAACATGCCAGTAAACGTTTAAAATCTTATATATGAAATGTCCTTAAAAAGCCTGCTGCTAGTCGCTCACACTGCAAGTTAGGCTAAAAATTTATATGCATAGAGTATTTTCCCAGTGAAGTGCCATTCCCCAGAAATACTTAAGTGTAAACATATATACATGTCAGCCTGATACCAGTTGCTACTACTGCATTTAAGGCTGTACTTACATTATATCGGTATTAGCAGTATTTTCAAAGTCAATTCCATTCCTTAGAAAATAATATACTGCAACATACCTCTTTGCAGGTGAACCTGCCCGCTGTCCCCTGATCTGAAGTTACCTTACTCCTCAGAATGGCCGAGAACAGCAAACGGATCTTAGTTACGACCGCTAAGATCATATACAAAAACTCAGGTAGATTCTTCTTCAAATTCTGCCTGAGAAGGAAACAACACACTCCGGTGTCGTTTAAAATAACAAACTTTTGATTGAAGATATAAAAAACTAAGTTTAATCACCACAGTCCTCTCACACATCCTATCTATTAGTTGGGTGCAAGAGAATGACTGGGTGTGACGTAGAGGGGAGGAGCTATATAGCAGCTCTGCTTGGGTGATCCTCTTGCACTTCCTGTTGGGGAGGAGTTAATATCCCATAAGTAATGATGACCCGTGGACTGACTACACTTAACAGGAGAAAACGTAATCTGCCCCCTACCAGCTGAGCTGGAATGAGGGCCGCACCTTCATGTGGACTTAGGAGCTGGCTTTGATTTTCTAAAAGGCTTGGATTTATTCCAGACTGGAGATGGTTTCCAAACTGATACCGCTCCTGAGGATGAAGGATCATGTTTTTGTTCCTTGTTGTGACGAAAGGAACAAAAACGATTATTAGACCTAAATTTACCTTTAGATTTTTTATCCTGTGGTAAAAAAGTTCCTTTCCCTCCAGTAACAGTTGAGATAATAGAATCCAACTGAGAACCAAACAATTTATTACCCTGGAAAGAAAGGGAAAGCAGAGTAGACTTAGAAGACATATCAGCATTCCAAGTTTTAAGCCATAAAGCTCTTCTAGCTAAAATAGCTAGAGACATATACCTGACATCAACTCTAATGATATCAAAGATGGCATCACAAATAAAATTATTAGCATGTTGAAGAAGAATAATAATGCTATGAGAATTATGATCTGTTACTTGTTGCGCTAAAGCTTCTAACCAAAAAGTTGAAGCTGCAGCAACATCCGCTAAAGATATAGCAGGTCTAAGAAGATTACCTGAACACAAGTAAGCTTTTCTTAGAAAGGATTCAATTTTCCTATCTAAAGGATCCTTAAAGGAAGTACCATCTGCCGTAGGAATAGTAGTACGCTTAGCAAGAGTAGAGACAGCCCCATCAACCTTAGGGATTTTGTCCCAAAACTCTAATCTGTCAGATGGCACATGATATAATTGCTTAAAACGTTTAGAAGGAGTAAATGAATTACCCAAATTATTCCATTCCCTGGAAATTACTTCAGAAATAGCACCAGGGACAGGAAAAACTTCTGGAATAACTACAGGAGATTTAAAAACCTTATCTAAACGTTTAGATTTAGTATCAAGAGGACCAGAATCCTCAATTTCTAATGCAATTAGGACTTCTTTAAGTAAAGAACGAATAAATTCCATTTTAAATAAATATGAAGATTTATCAGCATCAACCTCTGAGACAGAATCCTCTGAACCAGAAGAACCATTATCAGAATCAGAATGATGATGTTCATTTAAAAATTCATCTGAAAAATGAGAAGTTTTAAAAGACTTTTTACGTTTACTAGAAGGAGGAATAACAGACATAGCCTTCTTAATGGATTTAGAAACAAAATCTCTTATGTTATCAGGAACATTAGATGTTGACGGAACAGCAACAGGTAATGTAACAGTACTAAAGGAAATATCTGTATTAACAAGTTTGTCATGACAAACAGTACAAACAACAGCTGGAGGAACAGATACCATAAGTTTACAGCAGATACACTTAGCTTTGGTAGCTCCAGCACCAGGCAGCGATTTTCCAGAAGTATCTTCTGACTCAGTTTCAACGTGGGACATCTTGCAATATGTAATAGAAAAAACAACATATAAAGCAAAATTGATCAAATTCCTTAAATGACAGTTTCAGGAATGGGAAAAAATGCCAGTGAACAAGCTTCTAGCAACCAGAAGCAATAAATAATGAGACTTAAATAATGTGGAGACAATAGTGACGCCCATATTTTTTTAGCGCCAAAAATGACGCCCACATTATTTGGCGCCTAAATGCTTTTGGCGCCAAAAATGACGCCACATCCGGAACGCCGACACTTTTGGCGCAAAAGAACGTAAAAAATGACGCAACTTCCGGCGACACGTATGACGCCGGAAACAGAAAAAAAATTTGGCGCCAAAAAAGTCTGCGCCAAGAATGACGCAATAAAATGAAGCATTTTCAGCCCCCGCGAGCCTAACAGCCCACAGGGAAAGTCAAATTTTAAGGTAAGAAAAAAATTGATTTATTCATTTGCATTATCCCAAATATGAAACTGACTGTCTGAAATAAGGAATGTTGAACATCCTGAGTCAAGGCAAATAAATGTTTGAATACATATATTTAGAACTTTATAAAAAAGTGCCCAACCATAGCTTAGAGTGTCACAGAAAATAAGACTTACTTACCCCAGGACACTCATCTACATGTTGTAGAAAGCCAAACCAGTACTGAAACGAAAATCAGCAGAGGTAATGGTATATAAATAAGAGTATATCGTCGATCTGAAAAGGGAGGTAAGAGATGAATCTCTACGACCGATAACAGAGAACCTATAAAATAGACCCCGTAGAAGGAGATCATTGAATTCAAATAGGCAATACTCTCCTCACATCCCTCTGACATTCACTGCACGCTGAGAGGAAAACCGGGCTCCAACCTGCTGCGG
Organism: Bombina bombina; assembly: GCF_027579735.1. Lineage (NCBI taxonomy): Eukaryota > Metazoa > Chordata > Amphibia > Anura > Bombinatoridae > Bombina > Bombina bombina. The sequence goes on from NC_069503.1 coordinate 918,883,859, forward strand.
AGCGCATATCAACGTAGAATCTAGCACAAACTTACTTCACCACCTCCATAGGAGGCAAAGTTTGTAAAACTGATTTGTGGGTGTGGTGAGGGGTGTATTTATAGGCATTTTGAGGTTTGGGAAACTTTGCCCCTCCTGGTAGGAATGTATATCCCATACGTCACTAGCTCATGGACTCTTGCTAATTACATGAAAGAAACCCAGGTTTTGTACGCAGAACAACTTTATCTGAATGAAAGATCAGATAAGGAGAATCACAATGTAAGGCAGATAACTCCGAGACTCTTTGAGCCGAGGAAATAGCCATCAGAAAAAGAACTTTCCATGAAAGAAGTTTGATATCAATAGAATGAAGGGGTTCAAACGGAACCCCTTGAAGAACTTTAAGAACCAAGTTTAAGCTCCATGGAGGAGTAACAGGTTTAAACACAGGCTTAATTCTAACTAAAGCCTGACAAAATGAAGAACGTCTGGAACTTCTGCCAGACGCTTGTGTAAAAGAATAGACAGAGCAGAAATCTGTCCCTTTAAAGAACTAGCTGATAATCCTTTATCCAAACCCTCTTGGAGGAAGGACAATATCCTAGGAATCCTAACCCTACTCCATGAGTAATTCTTGGATTCACACCAATGAAGATATTTACGCCATATCTTGTGGTAAATTTTCCTGGTGACAGGCTTTCGTGCCTGTATTAAGGTATCAATTACTGACTCGGAGAAGCCACGCTTTGATAGGATCAAGCGTTCAATCTCCATGCAGTCAGTCTCAGAGAAAGTAGATTTGGATGATTGAAAGGACCTTGTATTAGAAGGTCTTGTCTCAGAGGCAGAGTCCATGGTGGAAAGGATGACATGTCCACTAGGTCTGCATACCAGGTCCTGCGTGGCCACGCAGGCGCTATCAATATCACTGATGCTCTTTCCTGTTTGATTTTGGCAATCAGACGAGGGAGCAGAGGAAACTGTGGAAACACATAAGCCAGGTTGAAGAACCAAGGCGCTGCTAGAGCATCTATCAGTGCCGCTTCTGGGTCCCTGGATCCGTAACAAGGAAGCTTGGCGTTCTGGCGAGACGCCATGAGATCCAATTCTGGTTTGCCCCAACGGAGAACCAATTGAGCAAACACCTCCGGATGGAGTTCCCATTCCCCCGGATGAGAAGTCTGACGACAAGAGTGAGTGAGAGTGAGTCTCTGCCCAGTGAATTATCTTAGAGACTTCTGACATCGCTAGGGAACTCCTGGTTCCCCCTTGATGGTTGATGTAAGCCACAGTCGTGATGTTGTCCGACTGAAATCTGATGAACTTCAGTGTTGCTAGCTGAGGCCAAGCCAGAAGAGCATTGAATATTGCTCTTAACTCCAGAATATTTATTGGGAGGAGTTTCTCCTCCTGAGTCCATGAACCCTGAGCCTCCAGGGAGTTCCAGACTGCACCCCAACCTAGAAGGCTGGCATCTGTTGTTACAATTGTCCAATCTGGTCTGCGAAAGGTCATACCCTTGGACAGATGGGCCCGAGATAACCACCAGAGAAGAGAATCTCTGGTTTCCTGATCCAGATTTAGTAGAGGGGACAAATCTGTGTAATCCCCATTCCACTGACTGAGCATGCATAATTGCAGTGGTTTGAGATGCAGGCGCGCAAATGGCACTATGTCCATCGCCGCTACCATTAAGCCGATTACTTCCATGCACTGAGCCACCGTGGGGTGCGGAATGGAGTGAAGAACACGGCAAGCATTTAGAAGTTTTGATAACCTGGACTCCGTCAGGTAATTTTTAATTTCTACAGAATCTATTAGAGTCACTAGGAAGGAAACCCTTGTGAGAGGAGATAGAGAACTCTTTTCTTCGTTCACTTTCCACCCATGCGACCTCAGGAATGCCAGAACTATCTCTGTATGAGATTTGGCAATTTGAAAGCTTGACGCCTGTATCAGGATGTCGTCCAGGTAAGGAGCCACCGCTATGCCTCGCGGTCTTAGGACCGCCAGAAGTGAGCCCAGAACCTTTGTAAAAATTCTTGGGGCTGTAGCCAACCCGAATGGAAGAGCTACAAATTGGTAATGCCTGTCTAGAAAGGCAAACCTCAGGAACTGATGATGATTCTTGTGAATCGGAATGTGAAGGTAGGCATCCTTTAAGTCCACTGTGGTCATGTACTGACCCTCTTGGATCATGGGTAAAATGGTTCGAATTGTTTCCATCTTGAATGACGCAACTCTGAGGAATTTGTTTAGGATTTTAAAATCCAAAATTGATCTGAAGGTTCCCTCTTTTTTGGGAACCACAAACAGATTTGAATAAAACCCCTATCCTTGTTCCGTCCACGGAACTGGATGGATCACTCCCATTACAAGGAGATCTTGTACGCAGCTTAGGAATGCCTCTTTCTTTATCTGGTTTGCAGATAATCTTGAAAGGTGAAATCTCCCTTGTGGAGGCAAAGCTTTGAAGTCCAGAAGATATCCCTGAGATATGATCTCCAACGCCCAGGGATCCGGAACATCTCTTGCCCACGCCTGGGCGAAGAGAGAGAGTCTGCCCCCTACTAGATCCGTTGTCGGATAGGGGGCCGCTCCTTCATGCTGTCTTAGAGGCAGCAGCAGGCTTTCTGGCCTGCTTGCCCTTGTTCCAGGACTGGTTAGGTTTCCAGGCCTGCTTGGAATGAGCAAAAGTTCCCTCTTGTTTTGAAGCAGAGGAAGTTGATGCTGCACCTGCCTTAAAAATTTCGAAAGGCACGAAAATTAGACTGTTTGGCCTTTGATTTGGCCCTGTCCTGAGGAAGGGTATGACCCTTACCTCCAGTAATGTCAGCAATAATTTCTTTCAAACCAGGCCCGAATAAGGTCTGCCCCTTGAAAGGAATGTTGAGTAATTTAGAAGTCACATCAGCTGACCAGGATTTGAGCCATAGCGCCCTACGCGCCTGGATGGCGAATCCGGATTGTTAGCCGTTAGTTTAGTCAAATGAACAATGGCATCAGAAACAAATGAGTTAGCTAGCTTAAGAGTTCTAAGCTTGTCAACAATTTCAGTCAATAGAGCTGTATGGATGGCCTCTTCCAGGGCCTCAAACCAGAATGCCGCCGCAGCAGTGAAAGGCGCAATGCAAGCAAGGGGCTGTAAAATAAAATAAAACCTTGTTGAATAAACATTTTCTTAAGGTAACCCTCTAATTTTTTATCCATTGGATCTGAAAAAGCACAACTGTCCTCAACCGGGATAGTGGTACGCTTTGCTAAAGTAGAAACTGCTCCCTCCACCTTAGGGACAGTCTGCCATAAGTCCCGTGTAGTGGCATCTATTGGAAACATTTTTCTAAATATAGGAGGTGGGGAAAAGGGCACACCGGGCCTATCCCACTCCTTACTAATAATTTCTGTAAGCCTTTTAGGCATTGGAAAAACATCAGTACTCACGGGCACTGCATAGTATTTATCCAGCCTACACAATTTCTCTGGCACTGCAATTGTGTCACAGTCATTCAGAGCAGCTAATACCTCCCCAAGCAATACACGGAGGTTCTCAAGCTTAAATTTAAAATTAGAAATCTCTGAATCAGGTCTCCCCGATTCAGAGACGTCACCCACAGACTGAAGCTCTCCGTCCTCAGGTTCTGCATATTGTGACGCAGTATCAGACATGGCTCTTACAGCATCTACGCGCTCTGTATCTCGTCTAACCCCAGAGCTATCGCGCTTACCTCTCAATTCAGGCAATCTGGATAATACCTCTGACAGGGTATTATTCATGATTGCAGCCATGTCTTGCAAAGTAATCGCTATGTGCGTCCCTGATGTACTTGGCGCCATATTAGCGTGCGTCCCTTGAGCGGGAGGCGAAGGGTCCGACACGTGGGGAGAGTTAGTCGGCATAACTTCCCCCTCGACAGACCCCTCTGGTGACAATTCTTATATAGATAAAGACTGATCTTTACTGTTTAAGGTGAAATCAATACATTTAGTACACATTCTCCTATGGGGCTCCACCATGGCTTTTAAACATAATGAACAAGTATCCTCTGTTTCAGACATGTTTGTACAGACTAGCAATGAGACCAGCAAGCTTGGAAAACACTTTAAAGCAAGTTAACAAGCAATATAAAAAACATTACTGTGCCTTTAAGAGAAACAAATTTTGACAAAATTTGAAATAACAGTGAAAAAAGGCAGTTACACTAACAAAATTTTTACAGTGTATGTAACAAGTCAGCAGAGCATTGCACCCACTTGCAAATGGATGATTAACCCCTTAATAACAAAAACGTTTTTTAAACACAGTCACAACAACTGCCACAGTCTACTGTGATTGTTACCCTCCTCAAACACGACTTTGAAGCCTTTTGAGCCCTTCAGAGATGTCCTGTATCATGCAGAGGGAAGCTGAATGTCTCTGTCAGTATTTTTAGCTGCACAGAAAAGCACTAAAAAAGGCCCCTCCCACTCATATTACAACAGTGGAAAGCCTCAGGAAACTGGTTCTAGGCAAAAATCAAGCCAGCCATGTGGAAAAAAAAAACAAGGCCCCAATAAGTTTTGTCACCAAACATATATAAACGATTAACATGCCAGCAAACGTTTTATATTACACTTTTATAAGAGTATGTATCTCTGTTAATAAGCCTGATACTAGTCGCTATCACTGCATTTAAGGCTTAACTTACATTAATCCGGTATCAGCAGCATTTTTCTAGCAAATTCCATCCCTAGAAATATGTTAACTGCACATACCTTATTGCAGGAAAACCTGCACGCCATTCCCCCTCTGAAGTTACCTCACTCCTCAGAATATGTGAGAACGGCAGTGGATCTTAGTTACTTCTGCTAAGATCATAGAAATCACAGGCAGATTCTTCTTCTAATGCTGCCTGAGATGAAACAGTACACTCCGGTACCATTTAAAAATAACAAACTTTTGATTCAAGTTAAAAAACTAACTATAATACACCACTCTCCTCTTACTACGTCCATCTTTGTTGAGAGTTGCAAGAGAATGACTGGATATGGCAGTGAGGGGAGGAGCTATATAGCAGCTCTGCTGTGGGTGATCCTCTTGCAACTTCCTGTTGGGAAGGAGAATATCCCACAAGTAATGGATGATCCGTGGACTGGATACACTTAACAAGAGAAATCTACTCCATTCTCATCTCGCCACAAATTGCAGGCGCAGCAACCCTTGCACTGACTTAGAAACCAACGTAACTCTCTGAAGGCCTAACAAATGCATGCTTAACAACATACATATCAGCAGCTTGATCACAAATAGTTAACCTCTTCAAAGCATTTATTATTCCTGCCCCTGCAAGTGTGTCAAAACAATCACAAAGGGGTGCATCATTGGGCACAAGAATGCATCATGGGGCACAAGGGTGCATCATGGGGCACAAGGGGTACATCCCACCCCCATTCCCTTAACCACCCTAATTACTGAAAATATATCAGTTTAATTAATGTTTTGGTCACTATGATTTATTGACTATCATTTCGAGGAATGAAAATGGATGTTTATACCTGATGTTCACACCTTCTGTAAAAACATTATTTAGATATATATACCCATGTGCAGGGATAGGCAAGGTGTCCTTCACTAAAGATCTTTACCTTAGAAAATGTCTGCCACAGCCTTGTCTCGTGCCTATCCCTGCACATGGGTCAATTTCTATTGGATGTGAGAAACCTTGATTTACATCTTAAAAGTGAATATCACTATATGTACCCTTCATACACAGCTATGTGATGTGGAACACTATTAGTTAAAAAAAGGAATTTTAACTTGCTGCAGGATGCATTTTTATAGCATTTCCTTCTCCCCGGGGAGAAGGAAGTGCTATCAAAATGCATCCTGCAGCAAGTTAAAATTCCCTTTTTTAACTAATAGTGTTCAAAACCATTGTTTTATGCATAAGCACTCCAGCCAACAAATAAAGTCTACAGACAGTAGGCATTTTACTGGCATCCCCCAAATATTTGTGCAGTGCACCCTTCTAGTTCTCAGAATAACTATGTGATGTGGTTTATAGAACATGAATATGTCATAAACATGATGATATAACCTTTTTTGGGCCATTTCCACACAGGCCTTATTATATGTTTCAAAAATATTAGTGTACTAAAACACCCCTCACATGGATGTGGATGACAATTATATGGTAAATAACAGAGGACAAGATTTAGGCTGAAATATAACAATATTTTTTTTTTTTTTAGGCTTCTTAGATGAGGGGGCTGAGGAGCCTGGAGTGGCTCTCCTGGTTCTCCTGGGTTGTGTGGATTCAGAGGATTCTGCAGGAGTGCTGGCCACAGATGAGAGGCTGGAGGCAGTGTCCTGCTGGTGTGTGAAATGCTCCACCAACACACCCAAAAATTGGTTTTGTTCCCGCAATCTGTTGTCAGTCTTCATCTGCATATCCGAAATAACTCATCATCTGAGATTGGTTCTGGACTATACCATTTAAAGATGCTGCCATGTCCCGTTGGAGCTCAATGGAACGCTGGAGTAAAGTCTGTTGGCTCCTGTAAAACCTGCGTTGGTCTCTCTACATTCTCTCGCAGCTTGCTGTGAGCCTCCTCTGGAGGGAAATGTATTTGTCGCCCAGCTCAGAATACAGAGGATCTCCAGGCTGTTGACCAGCAGGGATTCTAGGCGCAGGTTCACCTCTAGCTGCTGCTGCATCTGGAACATCCTCAGCTTCTGCTGCATCGGGAACTATGACAGCTGGTGCTTCCTCAGGAACAATGACAGCTGGTGCTTCCTCGGGAACTATGACAGCTGGTGCTTGCTGAGGAACTATGACAGCTGGTGCTTGCTGAGGAACTATGACAGCTGGTGCTTGCTGAAAAACTATGACAGCTGGTGCTTGCTGAGGAACTATGACAGCTGGTGCTGCATGAGGAACTACGACAGCTATATGCTCCTCTTCATATGCTGGAGCTCTTCCAAGGGAAGCGGATGGTGGAGCTCTCCGGGTGGACTGGTAGTCCCATTGCCGACTAGTGTGCGACCACTCAGCCTGTCCATTTTGTATGTCCTGTTGGTAAAAGTCCTGACTGGCCTGATATTGGGAGGGGGGGGGGGGTAAAGACATCTACCCTTTGGGGATGACTTGGCTCCCCCTCAAAACCAAAAGAATAGTCCTCCGGCCAGGGCTCTTCTTCCAATGTTGGTGGCATGACGTCTGGGTCCTCAACAGAGGCAATCCAACCCAGCTCATGCCTGGGAGCATACCGTTGATGGATTCTCTGGCCTGGTGGTTGCGGTGGATGCATGCCCGTTTGCACCCTGGTGACAGGAGGTTCTGTGGAGGAGTCAAATGATGAGAGGTATTAGTACAATCATTATATCTATCTATCTATCTATCTATATATATATATATATATATATATATATATATATATATATATATATATATCCATGTGGGCATACAATGTACATTGATACATGCTAGGGCCTATACTCATTTTCATGTCAAACTCTATAACATGCATGTGCACATTGTGATTTGTGATATGAGGGATTTTAATATGCAAAGTATACATGTATGTGTTTCATACAATAGTTCTGTGTACATGTCAGTGATGGAGAAAATGTGTTCTTTAAGTGACACTATGGTCACACAATTTCCTTTAGCCTGATGTAGGCACATAACGTGCTTTCTTGAGCTAAAAGTATTGTGATGGCTAAAGTGTCCATGTACTGAAAACTCTACATGTGGCTTGTGGCTTGTGTTACTCTGAGACATGTTAGTATTTAACTATTCCACCTCATATCATGAATTTCAATGTGTTAAGTAGCATTAAATGGACATTAAACACATTTGTATTCTTTCATGATTCAGCTAGAGCATGCAATTTTAAACAACTTTGTAATTTACTTCCAATACCTAATTTGCTTCATTCTCTTGATATTCGTAGCTGAAAAGCATATCTAGATAGGCTCAGAAGCTGCTGATTGGTGGCTGCACATCAATGCCTCATGTGATTGGCTCACCCATGTGCATTGATATTTAATAAACAAAGAATAACAAAAAAATGAAGCAAATTAGATAATAGAAGTAAATTGGGATGTTGTTTAAAACTGTATTCTCTATCTGAATAATGACATAAAAAGGTTTAATGTCCCTTTAATGTGAAATATAATTGTAGATGTTTTTGTTAGTAGGCCAAATACTATGCTCCTCATTGTGTACATGAATGTGTGACATTAAAGGATGTTATATCTCAAATACATATAATACTGGTGTGTGGGATGTTACTCACCAGCATGCTGTGCTGATGTTGCAACCCCTGAGTCACGAGCCCCTGGATGTCCACGGACTGCTGTGACGCTCAGAGACCTGCGAATGATCTCCTGCCACTCATATTCCGCCTCCTGGGGAGGACCACCGCCTGTTCCCCTCTGGTACATGGCTTCTTGGCCCATTTTCTCCTTCACCCACCTCTTGCAGTCATTCCACCTTTACTTGAGCCCATCCACATTCCTCCTCTGCTGGGCCACGCTGTTGACTGCCTCCTCGACCTTCAGCCATGCATCTCTACGCCTTCGGGCAACTCCTTTGCCCTTCTCTTGGCCAAAGAGGGCAGTGTGGTTCTCCATGACGGCCTGGACTAGCGCAAGGTTTTCGGCAAAAGAGAAGTTGGGGCACCTCAAGCGCATATTGTTAACCCTTTATGAAAAGAGGCAGCAAATAAAAAACAGACCATGTAAACTAAGTGACATACACTGGTGGTGAAAAGAGGCGTAAGATTTCAAAAATAAAAAAAACACCCCCCCTGCTAAGCCGGAGTGTGCACTACTAAACCTCTAACTGCACAGAGTAGTTAGCAAGCTTCTTTTAGGGCCAGGCAACCATTTTTCAAAAAGGTGCTCAATATGATTCCCAGAGAGTTATAAAACACATTCAGTCCTACATTTGCAATGTTCCTAAATGGAATAAAGTATGCAGGGACCTGATAAACAAGAGAAAAGTATATCCCATTATAATTTTTTTAAGAATGAGAACAGGGAGAGTTCCCTGGCTATGTTGTACCTGTGTCAGGTTATCTATAAATAGCTTCTGGGCTCTGTGTGTGCTTTGGTAAGTCACTTACCTGTAGAAGCACCCCTCCACCGGTTTACCAGGCATGTAGCTGCAGCAATATCCAGCAGAGAGCCCATCCAGCGCAGGTACGTTTACCGCAGAGGATATCTGTAGGAAATACCTGAATCCCACAGGAGGAGGCTGCAGTACAAGTATCTGTGACACCTGAGGATAGCTATGGCTGAAGTCACATAGGGAAATACTGTGCACATAACAGGGTATTCCTATATCTCTGTATCATTTAGTCTTCTATCTTCCTTGTGTATGATAAATCCCAGGGATTAAGGGTCTCACATTGATCTGAGCTCCCAAATTTTAAATCCATAAGAAAATAACAGGAACAACCTCTATACTCAACCACCCCCTTAGAGGGCAAGAACAGAACTGATTAGAAAGGGGAAGTGGGAGGGATTTATAGCTCTGGTATGGGTTCTTGGCCTCCCCCTGGTGGCGGGAACTATATCCCATATGTTATGAACCATCCTCCCTAAACTGCATACTGGCAGACTGTCTGCCAGTACCTAATATGGTGGTGACCAGTGGGGGGCTGAGGGAGGGAAGAGAGCTGTTTGGGAGGGATCAGAGGGTGGGAGGCTAATCTCTACACTACAGCTAAAATTAACTTTACAAGCTACCTGATTAACCTCAAAAGTGTGGTGCGCAGCTACAATTAGAAGCCTTCTAATTGCAAAAAACAATGGCAAAGAGAAGCTTTTACAACCATTAGTCTTATGACTGCAGTAGTTGTGTGAAAATAATTTCAGTGAGAAACCCAGTTTGTGAAAAAGTCCCCCACCCCATATTATCGCATTTGGCATTGAAACAATGGCATGAAATATAGCTCTCCATGTGAGTTTTTGATCAATAGGCCCAAAGTGTGTCTCCAATTCATTGTTCTGTAAACTAAATTAAGTTAAATTAGTGCTTCTTTCTATATACAAAAAAAGTGATACAAATACATGCGCACAGTAAAAAAGTGATTTTGCTCTTTTATTCATCAAAATTAAACAGCAACAGGCACGTATTAAAATGAGTATGGCAAAGCCATATACAAATGGCTTTACGCTGAAGCCTTCTCCCAAAAAAATGTCTGTTGCAACAAATTGTAAACAGAGAATAAACAGTCTTTATAAGCAATAACAAGGGAAATACAAATAAACTAAAAAAGCACCAGTTTCAATGTAGATAACAATTGTGCTCACTAGCTAAAACAAATTACAAAATAATGGAATGTTTAAATTTGGAAATTAGTCCTGCAACTGGTCCTAAAAACAATAACATAACAAAGTCCCAGAAATCTCCATTTCACTACATAAAGAACCAAGAGAAAAAAACAAAAGAAAACAAATGCATTAAAAAACAAACACGTTTGGTCACTTAGCTTTGTGCATAGTTTAAGGCATTAGTAGCAATTTGATACAATTCACTCACCCCCCAGATGTAACTGCTGAACTAATGATCTATACACACAACCACACACGCAATCACACGCACCCTTTCTACATTCGTACACAGTCACTCTGCAGCAAAAAAGGCATTTGTACCCTTGTCCGAACATTAATTCCCTTCCCATTTTTTTATTTCAGATCGACAAAAACCCTGAGTGGATTATGGTGTTTACATTAATTCCACCTTTTCCGTGCAGTTCAAGTTTTCAGTAGTGAAAATCAGCATGCAACGCATTTACTGCAGCTTTGCATTACAGCCAGGACACTGTCCTTGTACTCTCTGCATTATTTGTTTAAAAAAAAAATAAAAAAAATTTATAGTTAAAAATGTTTTAGAAGCTGCATTTCCCGCCCATCTCCAGATTAAAGCCTGGCTGTGCTCTAGCGGAAATATTGCAAATGAGAAATTGTGTCTGGCATCCAAGTAGTCTGTGAGGTTGATGGGAGAGAGAAGGATTGCAGTCAAGATTTGTTCTCTTAAATACAAAGTGAAAGTCCAGTTTAGTGGTTCCTTCATAACCATGCTTCAAGGCAAGTATCAATCAGTATTTTCATCGTATTTGTAAACAGCATTTCTTGCCAAGGCAGCAAAGCAGTGGGCACTTCACATTTCCATACTCAAATTTTAGCACAATGTGGAAGGTACATCAGTCATATTAAATTCTGGCAAGCGCCTGCCAGTAGCAAAGTAATTTGTTTTGTTTTTTCTTCTTTCTTTAAGAAATTCTTTCCTTTAACATTGAAGAATAAGATTAAAAACCTGTGGCACATAATAAAGAGACTTCCTGCAGTTTCCCGTCAGTCAATGCTGTGCTTTGCATATTCAAGCTTTCATACAAAAGCCAACTGAGGTATGTGCATATTGCTCTAGGTCTTTGTTGTTTTAGAAAGAAGAGAAATGTTAAAGGAAAACTTCGGAATAAATAATGCTGGCATTGGTTTTTTTTTGTTTGTTTTTTACTTAAACCTTGGCAATCAGGAAAAAATCTCTCTGATCAAGACCTTGTCATTCGAATCACTAGATAAATCTCTCAGACAGCTTTTGTAAGCCGATTCCAAGGCCATGATGCACTAGCTTCCTGAGGTAAATATATCAAGAGTCAGTATTGTCAAATGCAGGGTCAGCCTCTGTACTACAAGGCTGCTCCTCTATCATTCCCTTCCAGCTGGCTTTATTCAATCCAAGATGGCCAAGCATGGTCTGTGAGAGCCTGGTGTTGCTGAACCGGGCCCACTCCACAAATAATGGCTCCACAAGGAAATCAATAAAACCTATGAAAAGGATAAAAAAGAGAGAAAAGACCTTATTGAACAAGATTAATACAAAACAGAGGAGAAAAGAAAATGTATGCTTACCTGATAAATTTGTTTCTTTTTAGTCACAATGAGTCCACGGACTTCATCCTTACTTGTGAGATTACGCATCCTGGTCAGCAGGAGGAGGCAAAGAGCACCACAGCAGAGCTGTATATATAGCTCCTCCCTTCCCTCCCACTCCAGTCATTCGACCGAAGTTAGGAAGAGAAAAGAAAAGCCAAGGCGCAGAGGTGTCTGAAGTTTACAAAAATTAATAACCTGTCTCAAAGAAGAGGGCGGGCCGTGGACTCATCGTGTCTAAAAAGAAACACATTTATCAGGTAAGCATAAAACAGAATTTATGTTTACCTGATAAATTACTTTCTCCAACGGTGTGTCCGGTCCACGGCGTCATCCTTACTTGTGGGATATTCTCTTCCCCAACAGGAAATGGCAAAGAGCCCAGCAAAGCTGGTCACATGATCCCTCCTAGGCTCCGCCTACCCCAGTCATTCGACCGACGTTAAGGAGGAATATTTGCATAGGAGAAACCATATGGTACCGTGGTGACTGTAGTTAAAGAAAATAAATTATCAGACCTGATTAAAAAAACCAGGGCGGGCCGTGGACCGGACACACCGTTGGAGAAAGTAATTTATCAGGTAAACATAAATTCTGTTTTCTCCAACATAGGTGTGTCCGGTCCACGGCGTCATCCTTACTTGTGGGAACCAATACCAAAGCTTTAGGACACGGATGAAGGGAGGGAGCAAATCAGGTCACCTAAATGGAAGGCACCACGGTTTGCAAAACCTTTCTCCCAAAAATAGCCTCAGAAGAAGCAAAAGTATCAAACTTTCAAAATTTGGTAAAAGTGTGCAGTGAAGACCAAGTCGCTGCCCTACATATCTGATCAACAGAAGCCTCGTTCTTGAAGGCCCATGTGGAAGCCACAGCCCTAGTGGAATGAGCTGTGATTCTTTCGGTAGGCTGCCGTCCGGCAGTCTCGTAAGCCAATCTGATGATGCTTTTAATCCAAAAAGAGAGAGAGGTAGAAGTTGCTTTTTGACCTCTCCTTTTACCGGAATAAACAACAAACAAGGAAGATGTTTGTCTAAAATCCTTTGTAGCATCTAAATAGAATTTTAGAGCGCGAACAACATCCAAATTGTGCAACAAACGTTCCTTCTTTGAAACTGGTTTCGGACACAGAGAAGGTACGATAATCTCCTGGTTAATGTTTTTGTTAGAAACAACTTTTGGAAGAAAACCAGGTTTAGTACGTAAAACCACCTTATCCGCATGGAACACCAGATAAGGAGGAGAACACTGCAGAGCAGATAATTCTGAAACTCTTCTAGCAGAAGAAATTGCAACTAAAAACAAAACTTTCCAAGATAATAACTTAATATCAACGGAATGTAAGGGTTCAAACGGAACCCCCTGAAGAACTGAAAGAACTAAATTGAGGCTCCAAGGAGGAGTCAAAGGTTTGTAAACAGGCTTAATTCTAACCAGAGCCTGAACAAAGGCTTGAACATCTGGCACAGCTGCCAGCTTTTTGTGAAGTAACACAGACAAGGCAGAAATCTGTCCCTTCAGGGAACTTGCAGATAATCCTTTTTCCAATCCTTCTTGAAGGAAGGATAGAATCTTAGGAATCTTAACCTTGTCCCAAGGGAATCCTTTAGATTCACACCAACAGATATATTTTTTCCAAATTTTGTGGTAAATCTTTCTAGTTACAGGCTTTCTGGCCTGAACAAGAGTATCGATAACAGAATCTGAGAACCCTCGCTTCGATAAGATCAAGCGTTCAATCTCCAAGCAGTCAGCTGGAGTGAAACCAGGTTCGGATGTTCGAACGGACCCTGAACAAGAAGGTCTCGTCTCAAAGGTAGCTTCCAAGGTGGAGCCGATGACATATTCACCAGATCTGCATACCAAGTCCTGCGTGGCCACGCAGGAGCTATCAAGATCACCGACGCCCTCTCCTGATTGATCCTGGCTACCAGCCTGGGGATGAGAGGAAACGGCGGGAACACATAAGCTAGTTTGAAGGTCCAAGGTGCTACTAGTGCATCCACTAGAGCCGCCTTGGGATCCCTGGATCTGGACCCGTAGCAAGGAACTTTGAAGTTCTGACGAGAGGCCATCAGATCCATGTCTGGAATGCCCCACAGCTGAGTGACTTGGGCAAAGATTTCCGGATGGAGTTCCCACTCCCCCGGATGCAATGTCTGACGACTCAGAAAATCCGCTTCCCAATTTTCCACTCCTGGGATGTGGATAGCGGACAGGTGGCAGGAGTGAGACTCCGCCCATAGAATGATTTTGGTCACTTCTTCCATCGCTAGGGAACTCCTTGTTCCCCCCTGATGGTTGATGTACGCAACAGTTGTCATGTTGTCTGATTGAAACCGTATGAACTTGGCCCTCGCTAGCTGAGGCCAAGCCTTGAGAGCATTGAATATCGCTCTCAGTTCCAGAATATTTATCGGTAGAAGAGATTCTTCCCGAGACCAAAGACCCTGAGCTTTCAGGGATCCCCAGACCGCGCCCCAGCCCATCAGACTGGCGTCGGTCGTGACAATGACCCACTCTGGTCTGCGGAATGTCATCCCTTGTGACAGGTTGTCCAGGGACAGCCACCAACGGAGTGAGTCTCTGGTCCTCTGATTTACTTGTATCTTCGGAGACAAGTCTGTATAATCCCCATTCCACTGACTGAGCATGCACAGTTGTAATGGTCTTAGATGAATGCGCGCAAAAGGAACTATGTCCATTGCCGCTACCATCAACCCGATCACTTCCATGCACTGAGCTATGGAAGGAAGAGGAACGGAATGAAGTATCCGACAAGAGTCTAGAAGCTTTGTTTTTCTGGCCTCTGTCAGAAATATCCTCATTTCTAAGGAGTCTATTATTGTTCCCAAGAAGGGAACCCTTGTTGACGGAGATAGAGAACTCTTTTCCACGTTCACTTTCCATCCGTGAGATCTGAGAAAGGCCAGGACTATGTCCGTGTGAGCCTTTGCTTGAGGAAGGGACGACGCTTGAATCAGAATGTCGTCCAAGTAAGGTACTACAGCAATGCCCCTTGGTCTTAGCACAGCTAGAAGGGACCCTAGTACCTTTGTGAAAATCCTTGGAGCAGTGGCTAATCCGAAAGGAAGCGCCACGAACTGGTAATGCTTGTCCAGGAATGCGAACCTTAGGAACCGATGATGTTCCTTGTGGATAGGAATATGTAGATACGCATCCTTTAAATCCACCGTGGTCATGAATTGACCTTCCTGGATGGAAGGAAGAATAGTTCGAATGGTTTCCATCTTGAACGATGGAACCTTGAGAAACTTGTTTAAGATCTTGAGATCTAAGATTGGTCTGAACGTTCCCTCTTTTTTGGGAACTATGAACAGATTGGAGTAGAACCCCATCCCTTGTTCTCTTAATGGAACAGGATGAATCACTCCCATTTTTAACAGGTCTTCTACACAATGTAAGAATGCCTGTCTTTTTATGTGGTCTGAAGATAACTGAGACCTGTGGAACCTCCCCCTTGGGGGAAGCCCCTTGAATTCCAGAAGATAACCTTGGGAGACTATTTCTAGCGCCCAAAGATCCAGAACATCTCTTGCCCAAGCCTGAGCGAAGAGAGAGAGTCTGCCCCCCACCCGATCCGGGACCGGATCTGGGGGCCAACATTTCATGCTGTCTTGGTAGCAGTGGCAGGTTTCTTGGCCTGCTTTCCCTTGTTCCAGCCTTGCATTGGTCTCCAAGCTGGCTTGGCTTGAGAAGTATTACCCTCTTGCTTAGAGGACGTAGCACTTTGGGCTGGTCCGTTTCTACGAAAGGGACGAAAATTAGGTTTATTTTTTGCCTTGAAAGGCCGATCCTGAGGAAGGGCGTGGCCCTTACCCCCAGTGATATCAGAGATAATCTCTTTCAAGTCAGGGCCAAACAGCGTTTTCCCCTTGAAAGGAATGTTAAGTAGCTTGTTCTTGGAAGACGCATCAGCCGACCAAGATTTCAACCAAAGCGCTCTGCGCGCCACAATAGCAAACCCAGAATTCTTAGCCGCTAACCTAGCCAATTGCAAAGTGGCGTCTAGGGTAAAAGAATTAGCCAATTTGAGAGCATTGATTCTGTCCATAATCTCCTCATAAGGAGGAGAATCACTATCGACCGCCTTTATCAGCTCATCGAACCAGAAACATGCGGCTGTAGCGACAGGGACAACGCATGAAATTGGTTGTAGAAGGTAACCCTGTTGAACAAACATCTTTTTAAGCAAACCGTCTAATTTTTTATCCATAGGATCTTTGAAAGCACAACTATCCTCTATGGGTATAGTGGTGCGTTTGTTTAAAGTGGAAACCGCTCCCTCGACCTTGGGGACTGTCTGCCATAAGTCCTTTCTGGGGTCGACCATAGGAAACAATTTTTTAAATATGGGGGGAGGGACGAAAGGAATACCGGGCCTTTCCCATTCTTTATTAACAATGTCCGCCACCCGCTTGGGTATAGGAAAAGCTTCTGGGAGCCCCGGCACCTCTAGGAACTTGTCCATTTTACATAGTTTCTCTGGGATGACCAACTTGTCACAATCATCCAGAGTGGATAATACCTCCTTAAGCAGAATGCGGAGATGTTCCAACTTAAATTTAAACGTAATCACATCAGGTTCAGCTTGTTGAGAAATGTTCCCTGAATCAGTAATTTCTCCCTCAGACAAAACCTCCCTGGCCCCATCAGACTGGGTTAGGGGCCCTTCAGAAACATTATTATCAGCGTCGTCATGCTCTTCAGTATCTAAAACAGAGCAGTCGCGCTTACGTTGATAAGTGTTCATTTTGGCTAAAATGTTTTTGACAGAATTATCCATTACAGCCGTTAATTGTTGCATAGTAAGGAGTATTGGCGCGCTAGATGTACTAGGGGCCTCCTGAGTGGGCAAGACTCGTGTAGACGAAGGAGGGAATGATGCAGTACCATGCTTACTCCCCTCACTTGAGGAATCATCTTGGGCATCATTGTCATTGTCACATAAATCACATTTATTTAAATGAATAGGAATTCTGGCTTCCCCACATTCAGAACACAGTCTATCTGGTAGTTCAGACATGTTAAACAGGCATAAACTTGATAACAAAGTACAAAAAACGTTTTAAAATAAAACCGTTACTGTCACTTTAAATTTTAAACTGAACACACTTTATTACTGCAATTGCGGAAAAACATGAAGGAATTGTTCAAAATTCACCAAATTTTCACCACAGTGTCTTAAAGCCTTAAAAGTATTGCACACCAAATTTGGAAGCTTTAACCCTTAAAATAACGGAACCGGAGCCGTTTTGAACTTTAACCCCTTTACAGTCCCTGGTATCTGCTTTGCTGAGACCCAACCAAGCCCAAAGGGGAATACGATACCAAATGACGCCTTCAGAAGTCTTTTCTAAGTATCAGAGCTCCTCTCACATGCGACTGCATGCCATGCCTCTCAAAAACAAGTGCGCAACACCGGCGCGAAAATGAGGCTCTGCCTATGCTTTGGGAAAGCCCCTAAAGAATAAGGTGTCTAAAACAGTGCCTGCCGATATTATTATATCAAAATACCCAAATAAAATGATTCCTCAAGGCTAAATATGTGTTAATAATGAATCGATTTAGCCCATAAAAAGTCTACAGTCTTAATAAGCCCTTGTGAAGCCCTTATTTACGATCGTAATAAACATGGCTTACCGGATCCCATAGGGAAAATGACAGCTTCCAGCATTACATCGTCTTGTTAGAATGTGTCATACCTCAAGCAGCAAGAGACTGCTCACTGTTCCCCCAACTGAAGTTAATTGCTCTCAACAGTCCTGTGTGGAACAGCCATGGATTTTAGTGACGGTTGCTAAAATCATTTTCCTCATACAAACAGAAATCTTCATCTCTTTTCTGTTTCTGAGTAAATAGTACATACCAGCACTATTTCAAAATAACAAACTCTTGATTGAATAATAAAAACTACAGTTAAACACTAAAAAACTCTAAGCCATCTCCGTGGAGATGTTGCCTGTACAACGGCAAAGAGAATGACTGGGGTAGGCGGAGCCTAGGAGGGATCATGTGACCAGCTTTGCTGGGCTCTTTGCCATTTCCTGTTGGGGAAGAGAATATCCCACAAGTAAGGATGACGCCGTGGACCGGACACACCTATGTTGGAGAAATTTTCTTTTCTTTTTAAAGACACGATGAGTCCACGGATTTTATCCTTACTTGTGGGATACAATACCAAAGCTATAGGACACAGATGAAAAGGGAGGGACAAGACAGGGAACCTAAACTGAAGGCACCACTGCTTGAAGAACCTTTCTCCCAAAAACAGCCTCAGCCGAGGCAATGGTATCAAATTTGTAAAATTTAGAAAAAGTGTGAAGAGAAGACAAAGTTGCAGCCTAGCAAATCTGTTCAACAGAAGCATCATTTTTGAATACCCATGAGGAAGCAACAGCCCTAGTGGAATGAGCCGTAATTCTTTCAGGAGGCTGCTGTCCAGCAGTCTCATATGCAAAACGGATGATACTATTCAGCCAAAAAGAAAGAGAGGCAGCCGCAGCTTTCTGACCCTTACGTTTTCCTGAAAAAAGACAAATAAAGAAAACGATTGCCGAAAATCCTAAGTCGCTTGTAAATAAAATTTTAAAGCACGGACCACATCCAAATTGTGTAACAGACGTTCCGTCCGAGAAGAAGGATTAGGACACAAGGAAGGAACAACAATTTCTTGATTAATGTTCTTGTCTGAAGTTTAGTACGTAACACCACCTTATCTGAATGAAAAATAAGGTAAGGAGAATTATATTGTAATGCTGAAAGCTCAGATACTCGCCGAGCAGAAGAAATGGCAACAAGAAACAAAACTTTCCAAGATAATAACTTAATATCTATGGAATGCATAGGTTCAAACGGAACCCCTTGAAGAACCTTAAGAACTAAATTTAAACTCCACGGAGGAGCAATAGGCTTAAACACAGGCCTGATTCTAATCAAAGCCTGACAAAAAGATTGAATATCTGGTACATCTGCCAGACGCTTGTGCAACAAAATAGATAAGGCAGAGATCGGCCCCTTTAGTGAACTTGCAGATAACCCCTTTTCCAATCCCTCTTGGAGAAAAGACAAAATCCTTGGAATCCTAACTCTACTCCAGGAGTAGCCCTTGGATTCACACCAGTAAAGATATTTGCACCATATCTTATGATAAATCTTCCTAGTTACTGGCTTACGCGCCTGAATTAAGGTATCTATGACCGAATCAGAAAAACCTCGCTTGGCTAAGATTAAGCGTTCAATCTCCAAGCAGTTAGCTGCAGAGAAACTAGATTTGGGTGACGGAAGGGACCCTGAATGAGAAGGTCCTTCCTAAATGGAAGTCTCCAAGGTGGCAGAGATGACATGTCCACCAGGTCGGCATACCAAACAGGCCACGCAGGAGCAATGAGGATCACTGACGCCCTCTCCTGCTTGATTCGAGCAATAACTCGGGGAAGGAGCACAAACGTGGGGAATAGATATGCTAGGCTGAAGGACCAAAGAACTGCCAAGGCATCTATCAGCTCGGCCTGGGGGTCCCTGAAGCTTGGCATTCTGACGAGATGCCATGAGATCCAACTCCGGCCGACCCCATTTGAGAATCAGGCTGGAGAATATCTCCGGATGGAGTTCCCACTCCCCTGGATGAAAAGTCTGCCTGCTCAGAAAATCTGCCTCCCAGTTGTCCACCCCTGGGATGTAGATTGCTGACAGATGGCAAGAATGGGCCTCCGCCCACTGGATTATCTTGGCCACTTCGTTCATCGCCAAGGAACTCCTTGTTCCTCCCTGATGATTGATGTAAGCCACTGTCGTTATGTTGTCCGACTGGAATCTGATGAAATTTGCCGAAGCCAACTGAGGCCAGGCCTGAATCGCATTGAAGATCGCCCTCAGTTCTAGAATGTTGATGGGAAGGATAGACTCTGTCTGAGTCCATACTCCCTGAGCCCTTAAAGAACCCCAGGCTGCTCCCCAACCTAAAAGGATGGCATCTGTTGTTACAATTACCCATGAAGAACTGCGAAAGCATGTCCCATGGGATAGATGATTCAGAGAAAACCACCATTGAAGAGAGTCCCTCGTCTCCTGATCTAGGGTTATTCGAGGAGACAAATCTGCATAATCTACATTCCACTGCCTGAGCATGCTTAGCTACAGAGGCCTGAGACGAAACTGAGCAAACGGAATGATGTCCATTGCCGCCACTATGAATCCAATTTCCTCCATGCACTGAGCCACTGACGGCCGAAGAGTGGACTGAAGGACTCGACATGTATTCAGAATCTTTGACCTTCTGACCTCTGTCCGAATTTTTTTATGGATACAGAGTCGATTAGAGTTCCCAGGAAGGGTACCCATGTCTGCGGGACTAACAAACTCTTGTCCAGATTTACCTTCCACCCGTGTGTTCTTAGGAAGGAGAGCACAATGTTGGTATGGGACCTTGTTAGCTGATAAGACGATGCCTGGATTAGAATATCGTCCAGATAAGGTGCCACTGCAATGCCCCGCGGTCTTAGAACCGCCAGGAGAGCCCCCAGAACCTTTGTGAAAATTCTGGGTGCCGTGGCCAGACCGAAAGGGAGAGCCACGAACTGAAAATGTTTGTCCAGAAAGGTAAACCTCAGGAACTTGTGAAGATCTCTGTGGATAGGCACATGAAGATATGCATCCTTATATCCACTGTCGTCATAAATTGACCCTCCTGGATCAATGGAAGAATGGTATGAATAGTTTCCATCTTGAAAGACGGAACTCTGAGAAACTTGTTCAGACTCTTGAGGTCTAAGATAGGTCTGAAGGTTCCCTCCTTTTTGGGCACTACAAACAGATTTGAATAAAAACCCTGTTCCTGTACAGGAACGGGAAAAATCACTCCCATGGAAGAGAGGTCTCTTACACAATTGAAGAACGCCTCTCTGTTTATCTGGTCTGCAGATAATCGTGAAAGAAGAAATCTTCCTCGGGGGGAAGAATTTCTGAACTCCAATTTGTATCCCTGAGACACTATTTTCTATTGCCCAGGGATCCTGAACATTTCGTATCCAAGCCTGAATGAAGAAGGAAAGTCTGCCCCCTACCAGATCCGGTCCCGGATCGGGGGCAAACCCTTCATGCTGACTTGGAAGCAGCAGCTGGTTTCTTGGATTGTTTACCCTTGTTCCAAGATTGGTTGGGTCTCCAGGTAGTCTTGTATTGTGAATAGTTCCCTTCCTGTTTAGAGGAAAAGGAAGAGGCGGTTCCCTTGAAATTTCAAAAGGAACGAAAATTAATTAGGATTTTTTTATCCTGAGGGAGGAGATGACCTTTGCCTCCCGTGATGTCGGAAATAATTTCCTTCAAGTCAGGGCCAAACAGGGTCTTCCCCTTGTAAGGAATAGCCAGAAGTTTAGACTTGGATGACACATCCACTGACCAAGGCTTCAACCATAAGGCTCTGCGTGCTAAGATGGAAAACTCTGAACTCTTAGCAGCCAATTTAGTAATCTGCAGAGAAGCATTCGTAATAAATGAATTAGCCAATTTAAGAGCTTTAATCCGATCCTGTATCTCTTCAAAATTAGTCTCAGTCTTAAGAGACTACGCAAGAGCAACAAACTAATAAGCTGCCGCACTAGTGACCGTAACAATGCAAGCAGCCGAAACTGCATTGACCACATAGTTGTCCTTCCTTTTACGCTTGCCTTGAAATATGGGAAAGGCAGATAACGCATCAGAAAGTGTAGAGGACATAACTGCAGCTATGTTCTTTAACGTGACTGCAGCAGAAACTGGAGTAGTAGTACATGGCACCGCTTGAGCGGGCTGTGATGCTTGGGGAGAAAGCTGCGGCATACTCTGCATCTCATCGGTAGACTCCTGAGAAGCATCCGCTTTGGGCAATGTTTTATCAAAGAAAATGTTTTCTCTATAGAGTAAAGCCCTCTCAATGCATGAGGGACAAAAAGGAACAGGAGGTTCCATATTGGCATTCAAACACATGGCACATGTAACATTCTGGACATCTTCCAAGTCCATGATAAGTAAAATGAAGGAAATATTGGTAATGGCCCTTTAAATTGTATAGGTCCCTTAAATTTGTGGTCAAACACCCTATGTGTACAAGCACTAATACAAACACAGTCCTAATACATCCTGAAAAATAACAGGATACTGTGCCTTTAAAAAATAAAACGTCCAACAATTTTACTGCACTGTATAATCTGTTAGCCAATTTCTTTACTATGTGTTTTAACAAAAAGAAATGACACCTCCTCGCCTCAACAGCTCTGCTGAGGCGCCTACCTGCCACCCAGTACTCTGAGCACTCTCCCAGCAAAGTCCTGATCGGGTCACAGAACGCTAAAAACCGCCTGCTTATCCAACCATGCGGTTTTATCGCAACACCCGATATCGATGAGGATCACTGATACCACTGGATGTCGGGACTCCGGAGCAATTAGCAACTGCACGGATTCACTGACCGAAGCAGACAAAAAAAAATTCCCGGCTAAGCTCTTAGTAAAAAAGCCAATCGCCGCTCTGTCATCCTAAGCGTAACCCAGAAAAAACACTTTGTATAGGAGCCTTCTTATTCTCAAAAGGCTCCAGATAAATATAGCCCCAAGCGTCTTGCCCACGGTACTTATAAAAATGTGTCTAGCAGGGGAGCCTTCACCGTAAAGAGCCCATGTCCCCCATTAACATAGTCCCAGCATAGGCCTGTAAGAATGCCGCCTGCCTTGACCAGTATGAAAGTCACACAAACTGTCTAATAGGGGAAGCCCTTCCTCTAGAGAGCTCATGTTCCCAATAACATATGAATAAGGAAGTGCATAGTCGTTTCTAAGATAAGATATGGCCCAGAAAAATAAAAGACTGCACTTACCTCGATGCTGTCCGACAGCATGACAGCTCCCACAGGATCAAGAGGTTTTCTCCCTCCTATAGCCCTGTGGACAAGATAGGGCCTTAGTTAGTATCTGCTGAGGCCATCATCAGAGGGGCAGCAACACAGTATGGAAGGCGCAGTGAGAATTATGTCCCACCAGTTCCCATTGCTTTAAAGCCACCAATAGCTCTACTCTAGAACCTGACAAGGACTACGGCTACACCCTATAACAAAATAGCACTCACTGGTACCATTTTAAAAATAATAAACTCTTCATTGAAGAATCTAATCTAATACGTCACTTTACCTCTTTCTATCACTAACACAGGCAAAGAGAATGACTGGAGTGGGAAGGAAGGGATGAGCTATATACACAGCTCTGCTGTGGTGCTCTTTGCCTCCTCCTGCTGACCAGGAGGCGTAATCCCACAAGTAAGGATGAAATCCGTGGACTCATTGTGTCTTTAAAAAGAAAACACTCCACCAGAAGCTGAACAAATGGTTAGTGTTTACTAAAACAAAATAAATGTATTCCTTGGTATGGGCCACTCTATGAAGTGCATCACATAATTATACAATGGTTTGCTTCACACTTACTTTGTTATTTATTTACATGTTTTGGTAACAGCACCGAAATTCTCCCAAACCTTATTCTTTTGCTTTCAGTCCTATTTTAAATTTAGTTTCTCCTCCAAAATCCAAATCACTTAAAGATTAACAATTGAAGATAGCTACTGCTGGTCACCCTTTAAAGCTAATTTCCTTACGTAACATCTCTGATAATATTTCAATTATCATACAAACCCTTCAAGTCCACTGTCTTAAAGTTGTACGCTATATTGTTCCTACTCTTCACGCCACCATATTGAATTTGGTATTAAATGTCTCTCTTGATCATATATTTGTAGAAGTAAATAGCACTCACCGGTTTAATTGTGTCTTAATTGTGCAAAACATTTCCAAAAATATTTATCAATACAAAAGTATATTTTCAATACAGGCTGACATTTCCGCTTGATATACAAGCATTTTTCAAGACCTAGCCATAACCCATATCATTATAAAACACACACCAAACATTTCCATTTTTAGACTCACCTAATGTGAATGTTAAAATGGTAAAAATGACATCATCGTGACACAATCCAAATAATGATAAAAAAAAATATTGTTTATTATGCCAATATATATATATATATATATATATACATATACACATACACATACATACATACACACAGGTATTCTTAACATCTATTTTTCTCTTAATGATTCCTAGTTCTTTCCACATTTGAGACACCATTTAGGCATAGTGCTAAACCACTTGATTAGGGTTTCTGTCAATAATAAGAGTAATTATGTAGGGAAATGCTTCTTGTGATGTCCTGGCAGTAGTGTGCTTTGATAAATCTGATGCGATAAATTACATTTTTGAGGCTCATTTTTTGATAGCTATACTTTTAGGACTGAAGTCACAGATGATTTTATAGTTTTGTACAATGTTTTTTCTTTTTATTTTGAATCCTTTATTTTTTAACATGGCAAATGTTATGCATATTTTATTCTGGGTCACCTGGCTATGTGAGTTGTTGATTTTAACAATAGATATGAGATTACTTGTTAAAGGGACAGTCTATTCAAAATGAAACATTTATGATTAAGATAGGGCATGCAATTTGAAACAACTTTCCAATTTACTTTTATCATCAAATTTGCTTTGCTCTCTTGGTATTCTTAGCTAAAAGCTAAACCTAGGTAGGCTCATATGCTAAATTCTAAGACCTTGAAGGCCGCCTCTTATCTCACTGCAAGTAGAGAGCGCTAGTTCATGTGTGCCATATAGATAACAGTGTGCTTACTCTAGTGGAGTTATTTAGGAGTCAGCACTGATTGGCTAATATGAAAGTCTGTCACAAGAACTGAAATAAGAGGGCAGTCTGCAGTGGCTTAGATACAAGGTAATCACAGAGGTAAAAAGCATATTAAAGGGGCATAAAACAAGTTGGGATAGAGAAAAAATATAATATGTACTTTAATTACTTTACCTGCAAATTTATACTGCAGTGCCTCGACATTAACTCTTTCTTTTTAGTTTCTGAATTGTAAAGCTCTAACTCCCCCCACACATTTCCTTTTATGGCTGTATCTATGTTTATTGTTGTTTTGGTAGAATGCAAAAGTGAATAGGGATTATCTGCTGGAGCATGCCTAGAAGCTGTGAACTCAGATGAAATACAATGCGTGTGTCAAAACACTGATAAGGGTGGATGAAGGTGGCTGCTCCAGGCAGCTTAGCTACAGTTGTGCTTATAAGTTTACATACCCTGGCAGAATGTATAATTTCTTGGCCATTTTTCAGAGAATATGACTGATAACACAAAAACTTTTCTTTCACTCATGGTTAGTGTTTGGTTGAAGCCATTTAATATCAATCAACTGTGTTTACTCTTTTTAAAGCATAATGACAACAGAAACTACCCTGATAAAAAGCTTACATACCCTGGTGATTTTAGCCTGATAACATGCACATAAGTTGACACAAAGGGGTTTGAATGGCTATTAAAGGTAATCATCCTCACCTGTGATCTGTTTGCTTGTAATTAGTGTGTAAAAAGGTCAATGAGTTTCTGAACTCCTGACAGACCCTTGCATCTTTCATCCAGTGCTGCACTGACGTTTCTGGATTCTGGGTCATGGGGAAAGCAAAAGAATTGTCAAAGGATCTGCGGGAAAAGGTAGCTGAACTGTATAAAACAGGAAAGGGACATACAAAGATATCCAAGGAATTAAGAATGCCAATCAGCAGTGTTCAAACTCTAATCAAGAAGTGGAAAATAAGGGGTTCTGTTGAAACAAAACCACGATCAGGTAGACCAACTAAAATTTCAGCCACAACTGCCAGGAAAATTGTTCGGGATGCAAAGAAAAACCCACAAATAACTTCAGGTGAAATACAGGACTCTCTGAAAACATGTGGTGTGGCTGTTTCAAGATGCACAATAAGGAGGCACTTGAAGAAAGATGGGCTGCATGGTCGAGTCGCCAAAAGAAAGCCATTACTATGCAAATGCTACAAAATATCCCGCTTACAATACGCCAAACAGCACAGAGACAAGCCTCAAACCTTCTGGCACTTTGGAGTGATGAGACCAAAATTGAGCTTTTTGGCCACAACCATAAACACTACATTTGGAGAGGAGTCAACATGGCCTATGATTAAAGGTACACGATTCCTACTGTGAAACACGGAGGTGGATCGCTGATGTTTTTGGGGATCTCAGTCTCCTGACCTCAATTTCATTTAGCCACTCTGGGGAGATCTCAAACGTGAAGTTCATGCAAGAAAGCCCAAGAATTTACAGGAACTGGAGGCTTTTTGCCAGGAAGAATGGGCAGCTTTACCATCTGAGAAGATAAAGAGCCTCATCCACAAATACCACAAAAGACTTCAAGCTGTCATTGATGTTAAAGGGGGCAATACACGGTATAATAAATGGCTTCAGCCTAACACTAACCATGAGTGAAACAAATGTTTATGTGTTATCATTCATATTCTCTGAAAAACGGCCAAGATATCATAAATTCTGCCAGGGTATGTAAACTTATGAGAACAACGGTAAGTAATTAATTTTGCTTATTTTTGAAAATTATTTAAAAAAATAATTGCCAGCAATTTTTAAACAATTGTTTTATACAAACTATTTTTTAATTAATTAGCCCTTTTAGGATATACACAGATCTCACCCTGTTTTGTGTCCCTTTAATATAACCGTCTTGGTTATGCAAAACTGGGGAATGGGTAATAAATGGATTATCTATCTTTTTAAACAATAACAATTCTGGAGTAGACTGTCCCTTTAAGTATGTGCCACAATGTCGCTTTCTATTCTCCTTGCATTAACCATACTTACTAAACTGGATGTTAGCAATGTTTGTTGTATGCCGATCACACAACGGACTTGGTTCCATTTTACATTTTCTTTCAATATCTCCTGGAAAAAAAAAAAAAAAAAAGTGTTAATTTTGCCAAACACATTTTTTTAAAATGATACCGCACATGTATTTTTTGCTTGCAGTCTAACATAAAAAAACACTTTTAAAAAAGTCATAAGATGCTAAGAACAACATTTATACTTCTATCTGCTTCTGATTATTAGTAAAAACTAGAAACCTATGTAGTGCTTTCAATAATAGACTTAGTTCTTGATACATGTGTGTGTAGACAGCATACCAAATAAAGCCGGCAGAATGGCTTCCCTACTGAATCTTGCATTTCTGGATGAAACAATGGTAACACAATGTCTTGGGATTTATGAAAATCAGAGACAACCTTTGGTAAAAACTAAGGAGCTGTGCGCAAAACAACCTTATCTTTAAGGAAGGCAAGAAAAAGCTCCTTGAGAGAAAGGGTTTGCAATTCAGAGACCAATCTCGCAGAGGTAACAGCAACCAGAAAAATGGTCTTCAATATAAGGAACCAAAGTGAGATCTCCCTAATGGGTTCAAAGGGTATCTCTATCAAAGCTTCCAAAAACAAAGGAAGGTCCCAAGTTGGAATGACAGATTTGGTAGATTGTTGCATATGAGCCAAGGCCTGAAAGAACTAAATGAACCAATGGTTTATGTAACCACTTAACCCCAGTAATGGCAGAGATAGCAGATACCTGAAGCTTTAGTGTTCTAGCACAAAGACCCCTCAGGAAACCTTTATGAAGAAAATCCAATAAATATGGTTATTTAATCTTAGCTGTAGAAGCACTTTATTGTATCATCCAGACTGAAAAAGGTATTCTATATTCTGTAATAGGTTGAAGAAATTATCTTCTTTCTAGCATGAAGTAAAGTCTGGATTACCGAATCCGATATATTCAGTTGCCTATATCTTGTGATCTCAGCAACCATACCACCAGGTGCAAATGTTGCAGGGCCTGGATGCAGGATTGGACTCTGAAACAGTCTGGAGACTGTGGAAGGAGCCACTGAGGTCCCATTGAAAGATGTAACCGCAGAGGAAACCAAAAAGAAATTACTGTCACAAACGTTGCTTTTTCCCTTTGAATTCTTCTAAGTAGACGTGGAATGAGATGGAGTGGGGGAAAGACATATCAGGCTGAATCCCCATACCTGTGAGAAAGCATCCGCTCCTAATGCTTGAGGTGTGGGCAGACAACTGTAAAACTGGTGATTGCAACTAAAAAGCCATCAGATCTGTTACCAGCAATCCTCATCTGTCCACAATCATCTTGAAATGGTTTCTGCCACTTAGTTTGTGAAAGTGGAACTCGGGTCAAATAATCTGCCTGAATATTCTGTGGAAAGGGAAGGTGAGAAGCAGATAACTCCTTAAGATACTTTTGCGCCCAAATGAAAATGGAGATACCTCCTTGAGAGCTTGTACACTCTTTGTTCGTCCCTGAAAATACATGTAGCATCTCTCCGCCCTGTTGTCGGTTTCCTTTTAAATTCCAGTGTATAGCCTCTCCTAAGAATCTGTAGGACCCATTTATCCGAAATGGCCTCTGTCCAGATGTCTCTGAATTTGGAAAGAATTCCTCATAAAGGCATCAGGACAGGCGTACCTTCATTGCTTTATGTTCTGGTAAAAAATTGCCACCTTGCTATGGTCTCTACCTCATGCTTGCACATACATTCTTCAATCTGTAAGGCAAAAGGATTCCCTTCTGAAAGAGGTCATAAAACTCTGATATTGATTTTATTATTATTATTATTATTATTATTATCATCAGATATTTGTAGAGCGCCAACAGATTCTGCACGCTATGACATAGGTGGTATACAAAATAACATTTACAGGGGTCAAGTGGGTAGAGGGCCCTGCCGAGAGTTGCACTGTTGTAGTAGGCTCTTATGAATGTGAACTACAAACAGCTGGGCTCATAGGCTTACATGCTATGGGGTTTAAGGAGATAGCAGTGGATATAGGAAGGTTAGTGTAGGTTGTATGCATTCCTGAATAGTAGAGTCTTCAGGGAGCGCTTGAAGCTTTCAAAACTAGGGGAGTCCTGTGGAGCGAGGCAGAGATTTCCATAAGATGGGAGCCAGTCTGGAAAAGTCTTGTAAACGGGAACGTGAGGAGGTAACAAGAGAGTAGGAGATCATGAGCGAAGGGGGCGGGAGGAAGTGTATCTGGAGACAAGGTCTGAGATGTAGGGGGGAGGAGTGCAGTTGAGGGCTTTGTGTGTCAGAGTGAGAATTTTGTGTTTAATCCTGGAGGCAAGAGGAAGCCAGTGAAGGGATTGACAGAGAGGTGCAGCAGATGAAGAGCGATGTGTAAGGAAGATGAGCCTGGCAGAGGCATTCATTATGGATTGTAAAAGAGCTAGGCGGCAGCTAGGGAGACCAGAGAGGATGGAGTTGCAGTAGTCGAGGCGGAAAAGATGAGATTAAAATATTAGTTGTGTCGGGGCAGCGACCAAGATGGCCGACATACTTTGAAGCTGCGTGGACCCACTGATAATTTTGCTGCATATCAGTGATTGGGACCTCCATCCATACTAAAAAACTACATCCCTGCACTTCTCTAACTTTGTGGAACAGATTGGTGTGTTTGGGTGGTTCTATTGCCTGCTTTGAAGTACTGGAACGGTGGGGCTGCGGCAACGACATTGAGATGTTTGAGGCCTCCACCTAACCCCCCGGTGAATCCGGGTAAGAGCAGCCGATGTGTGCTGTTAACTGGGGAAGTTGTGTTAACTAAAAGGACGCTACATGTTACATTACTTATTGGGCACTTCAGAACTGAAGAATGCAGGTACGGATCTAAAGACTCTGCAAGATTAACACAAAGAGTCTATAATGGCGGCTCCCCGCTGCAGTGAGCTGATCATAGCTGCGATGGGAGGATGAGATGCAAATGATCCTAGCGGAACACTTTGCAAGACTCTAGGGGGACCTGCTCGCTTTACTGGGCCCACACCTGAAAAGAACTGTGACACTGAGAGATCCCGGCACAGTGAAGGGTACACACGAGGTGAACGAGGGGGAGCCGGGAAAGCCGGTTCCGGCTCTGCTATATTTGGCAGACAAGCTGAGGCGAACAGCTACGCAGCAAAGGAGAGGTACCGCTCAGCCCACCAAAACGTCAGATACCACTTTGGGCTTACCCTTGCAGCTGGACTATGTCAAAACAAACCGGGTCTCACAGGCGAGGGGTGCTGAGGTGCACTGGTGCCTAGGCTCTACCCCCCCCTCTGCTAGGAAAATGCTGTGAGCTCACTCCACTTCTTGACGGCAATATACCCATCAGGTTAAGAGATCTTACTGTTGCTTGTCAGCTGCGGTGGGGGACCGCAGCCGACGTTGGAAATTTATCCCAGAGAAAAGGTGTGGGCTAAGTTAAGTTTTGTACTAACTAGCGTGTCAGATATTGAGAATGGCTCCAACGCTGTCTTAATTTATGACTCGTAATATCCATTGCAGGAGTTTTCATGACAACTGTGCCCTGTCAGATTTTGTGCAAACTCGCCCAACAATGTTCGTTTTCCAAGGTACATACTTTATATTTGTTTTATGCTTCACACATGTTGATCTATGCAGACAAAAGCTCGGGGGCTCATATTAGATAAGAGCTCAGTTACCCCTCATATGATAATGTGGTGTGAACGGTCATTATGGGACTACCTGTCTGAACTTTTTCAATTAGTAAACCACTATATACCAGTACTTCAGTTTTTAACAAGCCTGATGGCGGGGTGTGCCAGCTTTTTGATCCTGGGGGGAATGACTATTTGCATCTTTAAAGGAATTTGAGCTTACGGTGCCCCCAAGCTTTTAGGACCTTGCTGTCACTGAGAGGGTTATCCCAACATAGATTGTGGCGATAGATATTGAAAAACAGGCAGACGCCATATTGCCCCCCTCAGAGCATATGCTTACCAATATGTGATGGACAGCTCATTGCCGCAGCGGCTATACCCCTGCCATATCAGGCTCTTATAGAGGTCTACATCAGACGCAGCATGACCCGGCTGAGTAGGATGCGGCCGATTCTCTGCAGCAGAGAAACAGACCTACACTTGCCTAGAGAGGAATAGCGGACAAGCAAGACCACATGGGACCATGAGGATATTGATCTATTGACAAGTGGCTATGACTATGCAGAGTCCCTTTACAAAAGGCTGTGATTTGCAAGTATGGACACCTTTCTGTACATTTAGTTCTGCTAGAATCGGGTGAATTTGTCTTTTTTTTTTTTTCTCTTCCCTGATAATAATTAGTTGGTGAACCGCTATGGGTATATATTTATAAGGGGACTTCCTATATTCATATTGATGCTATGCCACTTTCTATGAAGTCTCAGCACATTAATTTTGCCTCCTAGGACTTATACGAAAACGATAAGGTTTGAGACTTGGTTCCTAGGTTTACCTACTGGTTCATATGTTTATACTCCCTATGCAAAGTTCTGCTATGTTTTGCCTTTTGTTAACATGTACCCATACAGTATTGTTGGAAACTGAGCAGCTTAACAT
This sequence comes from Bombina bombina, assembly GCF_027579735.1. Classification (NCBI taxonomy): domain Eukaryota; kingdom Metazoa; phylum Chordata; class Amphibia; order Anura; family Bombinatoridae; genus Bombina; species Bombina bombina. Next base: position 918,915,132 of record NC_069503.1, read on the forward strand.
GTAAGTTAAATATAACATAAGTACAATAGCTTACACAATCTTCCCCAACCTACTTCCCACAATGCTATACTTTATATTATATGCCCCTATAGATACATTTGGATGTTCAGGGTCCAAGAGAGGCCATCGCTTTCCGCTAGGGGATTTCCTATATATAAATCATGATAATGGATAATAGGGGTCTATTATGTTATACTGTTACATTGTCTAAGTTTACTACATTTAGTTTATTATACTGCTAAGCCCAAAAGTGGCTATAGATAGAGCTAACACACCTCCATTAAAAACTCTACCGTGCCATGCAGGTCCAAGAGTGGCCTATAAATACTCTAGGAGATTTTATAAAAATCAGAGGTTTTTCCTTACATATTTGCCTAACTTTATTTCTAAAAAATTAGGTCACAGTTTCCTTTGCCTACTTAATTTTTAAATTTATATGTCATTAAGACTGTACACTATGTTATCAATGTGAACTTTACTTCAACTTCTGTAACTCTCAAGTTTAGTCAAATTTGTATGTTATGTATATGTTTATATATACCTCAATAAAAAAATATATTAGAAAAAGAAAAAAAAATATTAGTTGTGTCTTGTGTAAAGAAATGTCTAATTTTAGAGATGTTTTTATGGTGGAAGCGGCAGGCTTTAGCCAATGACTAAATGTCAGGAGCGAAAGAGAGATCTGAGTCAAGTGTGACCCTAAGGCATCGGGCATGTGGGGTTGGGGTAATGATGGAGTTATCAAAAGTTATGAAGAAATGGGGGTGATGATTTTGTAAGAAGAGGGGAAAATAAGGAGCTCAGTTTTGGAGAGATTTAACTTGAGATAGTGAGAGGACATCCAAGATGAGATATGAGAGAGACAGTTAGTGACATGTGTTAGCAAGGAGGGAGATAGTTCTGGTGCAGGAAGGTAGATTTGGGTGTCGTCGACATACAAATTATAATGAAACTCGTGGGACTTTACTAAGGAACCTAATGATGACGTGTAGATTGAGAAGAGAAGGGGACCGAGGACAGAGCCTTGCGGCATCCCAACAGAAAGAGGTAACGGGGCAGAGGATGTCCCAGAGAAATCTACATTAAAGGTACGGTTAGACAGATAGGAAGAGAACCATGAGAGAGCAGTGTCGCAGATGCCGAAGAAATGAAGGGTTTGGAGCAAAAGAGGGTGGTCGACAGTATCAAAGGCAGACAGATCAAGGAGGATAAGAGAGAAGTGGCCTTTGGATTTTGATGTAAGTAGGTTGTTGGTAACCTTAACAATTGCTGTCTCTGTGGAGTGTAGAGAGCGAAATCCAGATTGCAGTGGGTCAATGAGGGAGTTTAATGTAACAAAATGGGATAGGCGTGCATATACTAGCTTTTCAAGAAGCTTTGAGGCAAGAGGAAGTAGGGAAATAGGGCGGTAGTTGGATGGGGAGGTTGGATCGAGAGGTTTTTTAAAGATAGGTGTAACCAGTGCATGTTTAAAAATTGAGGGAAATACACACCTTCAACCTCTCCCTCAGCACTGGTATGTGAGTATAGGGGTAAGGGTAGAAGAGAGGGAGGGGAGTAGCTGTGAGGGGATGGGGTCAAGGGGACAGGTAGTGAGGTGAGAGGATAGTATAAGGACAGAAACCTCTTCTGTAACAGGGGTAAAAGAGCTAGACCGGTAGTATGTTGACAGCCGATTTCATTTCTGAAAAGTCGATTTTGTTGTTGAAGTATCTGGCAAAATCTTGAGCTAAGAGAGGAGCTGTAGTGGGAGGTGGGGGTGAGCGGAGAAGAGTATTGAATGTGGGGAACAGACATTTTTCTGACTGGCCATAAGAAGAAGATTTATAAAACTTTGGTGCCTGAGGATGAAAAGAACTTTCCCCTCCTGAACGTTTAGAAATCAGAGTATTAAGCTCTTTACCAAATAACATGCTACCTTCAAATGGTAGGCTCAATAAAAGAATCATAGAGCTCGGATGTCTCCAAGCGGCGAAGCCAAAGTGCTTTACTTAATATGTTAGTGGACCGGGCCGTTAAATGTAGCATCTCAGAAACAGCAAATAATGAAAAAGGCAAAAGCTATCTTTAAATCTGAAATAAAAGGCATACATGTTTGCACATCTTGAGAGTCAGAAATACTAATACATTACATTAGAAGAACAGATATCTGCAGCTTTAAAGACAGAATTAAAGTCAAAAGAGCAGGTGTTAAAGAGCTGCAAATAAACGGCTAGATTACGAGTTTTGCGTTATGAGTGAAAAAGCCTCATAACGCTGCTTTTTCCCTACCGTTGGTATTACGAGTCTTGTAGGTACAGCTGTACCGCAAACTTTTTTGGCCGTCATGCAACTTAACTACCGCACTTTTTAAAAAGTAATTTTTCAATGGGACTTCCACAGCGCTGGTATTACGAGTTTGCCTGTCCGGCCAAAAAGTGAGCGGTACAGACCATAACTAAAAGATCCGTACCGTAAACTGAAAGTCAGTAGTTATGGGTTTTATGCTACAAAGCTGTAGCATAAAACTCCTAACTAAAGTGTTGCAAAGTACACTAACACCCATAACATAAACTACCTATTAACCCCTGAACCAAGGCCCTCCCGCATGGCAAACACCAAAATAAAATTATTAACCCTAATCTGCTGCTCCGGACATCATCGCCACTATAATAAACATATTTACCCCTAAACCGCCGCACTCTCGCATCGTAAACACTAGTTAAATGTTATTAACCCCTAATCTGCTGCCCCCAATGTCACCGCCACTATACTAAAGTTATTAACCCCTAAACCTCTGGCCTCCCACATCACTAACACTGAATAAATATATTAACCCCTAAACCTAACCCCCCCTAACTTTAATATAATTAAAATAAATCTAAATAAAACTTACTATTAATAACTAAATAATTCCTATTTAAGACTAAATACTTACCTGTAAAATAAACCCTAAGCTAGCTACCATATAACTAATAGTTACATTGTAGCTATCTTAGGTTTTATTTTTATTTTACAGGTAAGTTTGTATTTATTTTAACTAGGTAGACTAGTTAGTAAATAGTTATTAACTATTTACTAGCTACCTAGTTAAAATAAATACAAATTTACCTGTAAAATAAAACCTAACCTGTCTTACATTAAAACCTAACATTACACTAAAATTAAATAAATTAAATTAACAAAATACATTTATCTAAATTACAGAAAATAATAAACACTAAATTACACAAAATAAAAAAGAAATGATCAAATATTTAAACTAATTACACCTAATCTAATAGCCCTATCAAAATAAAAAAGCCCCCCCCCCAAAATAAAAAAAAAACCCTAGCCTACAATAAACTGCCAATGGCCCTTAAAAGGGCCTTTTGCGGGACATTGCCCCAATAGGATTGAGCTTTAATCCTATTGGCTGTTCCAATCAGCCAATAGAATGCAAGCTCAATCCTATTGGCTGATTGCATCAGCCAATAGGATTTTTTTACCCTTTAATTCTGATTTGCTGATAGAATTCTATCAGCCAATCGGAATTCAAGGGACGCCATCTTGGATGACATCATTTAAAGGAATCTTCATAATTCAAGAACCATTGAAAGAAGAGGATGCTCTGCGCCGGATGTCTTGAAGATGGAGCCGCTCCGTGTCAGAAGGATGAAAACAGAAGATGCCGTCTGGATGAAGACTTCTGCCTGCCTGGAGGACGACTTCTTGCGGCTTCGTTGAAGACTTCTTGCTGCTTGGATGAAGACTTCTCCCGGCTTCGTTGAGGATGGATGTCTGGTCTTCAAAAACTGTAAGTGGATCTTCGGGGGTTAGTGTTAGGTTTTTTTAAGGGTTTATTGGGTGGGTTTTATTTTTAGATTAGGGACTTTAGGCAACGTAAAAGAGCTAAATGCCCGTTTAAGGCCAATGCCCATCCAAATGCCCTTTTCAGGGCAATGGGGAGCTTAGATTTTTTAGGTAGGTTTTTTTGGGGGGTTGGTTGTGTGGGTGGTGGGTTTTACTGTTGGGGGGTTGTTTGTATTTTTTTTATTACAGGTAAAAGAGCGGATTTCTTTGTGGCAATGCTCCGCAAAAGGCCCTTTGGCAGTTTATTGCAGGCTAGGTTTTTATTTTATTTTGATAGGGCTATTAGTTAGGTGTAATTAGTTAAAATATTTGATAATTTCTTTTTTATTTTGTGTAATTATTTAGTGTTTATTATTTTCTGTAATTTAGATAAATGTATTTTGTTAATTTAATTTATTTAATTTTAGTGTAATGTTAAGGTTTTAGCGTAAAACAAGTTAGGTTTTATTTTACAGGTAAATTTGTATTTATTTTAACTAGGTAGCTAGTAAATAGTTAATAACTATCTACTAACTATTCTACCTAGTTAATATAAATACTAACTTACCTGTAAAATAAAAATAAAACCTAAGATAGCTACAATGTAACTTTTAGTTATATTGTAGCTGGCTTAGGGTTTATTTTACAGGTACTTAGTCTTAAAGGGACATTCAACACTGCCCACAACAATAATCTATGTTTCTAAACTAAGTATAAAGAGCAAGCTTCAACGTTCCCCCTTTCTCTTACTTACTGCCTTCACTGTTCAATCCTCATCGATAACTTCAAAATTTGTCTCCTAATATGGCTGCTTAACTCCCCCCACTGTGACGTATAGCTCGTCTTCTTCAAACTAGCCGGCAGTTATATCCCATTTATCCTACTTCAATCCCAACGCGTTCACGGGCGTTAGCGCATGCGCAATACAATAGGAACATTAAAAGCGGAACCATAATAACCCAAGTTGTTTCCGTTCCGATTATCTTACTTATAGTACTCCATTACGTAATATAAGCGGAACGGAAACAACTTGGATTATTTTGGTTCCGCTTTTAGTGTTCCTAGTATATTGCGCATGCGCTAACGGCCGTGAACGAGCTTGGATTTCAGTCCGGGGAATGGGCTCTCATTGGCTGCTAGTTTGAGAAAGAAGGCGAAGACGTCACGGTGGGGGGAGTTAGGAAGACATGTTAGGACACCAATTTGGAAGATAACAATGATGATTCAACAGTGAAGGCGGTAAGTAAGAGCAACGGGGCACCTTGGAGCTTGATCTTTTTATTTAGTTTTGAAACATAGATTAATGTTGTGGGCAGTGTTGAATGTCCCTTTAAATAGGAATTATTTAGGTAATAATAGTAATTTGTATTTAGATTTATTTTAATTATATTAAAGTTAGGGGTGTTAGGGTTAGGTTTAGGGGTTAGGTTTACTGGTTAATATATTTATTTAGTGTTAGTGATGTGGGAGGCCAAAGGTTTAGGGGTTAATAACTTTAGTATAGTGGCAGCAGCAGCGACGTTGGGGGTGGCAGATTAGGGGTTAATAAGTGTAGGTAGGTGGCGGCAGCGGCGATGACATTGGGGCCAGCAGAATAGTAGTTAATAAGTGTAGGTAGGTGGCGGCGACAACGACATTGGGGCCAGCAGAATAGGGGTTAATAAGTGTAGGTAGGTGTCGGCGATGTCGGGGGCAGCAGATTAGGGGTTAATAAGTGTAATGTAGATGTCGGGGGCGGCAGATTAGGGGTGTTTAGACTTGGGGATTATGTTAGGGTGTTAGGTTTAAACATAAAAAAAGATTCCCCGAGGGGGGCGTGTCCAAGCAGCGTTCTGGATAAGACGCACATCCTGAGAGCTCCAGGCAGAAGTTTAATAATCCGCCGATTATTACCTTTTACACGGCAAGACTAGACACAAAACACATAAAGGGATCATAATATTGTAAATTGTGACCCATATTACCTTTCTTAGCCGTGTGGATGACGCTGGAGATCCAGTTTGGAAGATAAGGGCCTAAGGCGGCGGCCTATTGATAGGTAATCACCTCCCCCCGGGAAGAGCCGGGTACTCAGTGCTGCTAGGTAAACTAGCTTGCTGAATCTCTTCAACACCCAATATTTATCAGTTATCAAGCTACATGGACACATTCTAAACTTGAACAGTTCTTTTATCCCCGAAGTGGGGGAGGCAGCTTTTCCCAAAGGAGCATGCTGAACATGGCGGAGAGGAGAACCATGACGCGATCAGAGGAACTATTCGCGCAACTTGAACTTTCCATGCTCAGATTAATAGAGAGAGCACCATATGATCACTTGTTACAACGCTTAAGCCACGATAACGAGACCGCTTACCTAACGGATCCACAAGAAGAAATGGTGTCTGAGAAAGTCAGAGCCGACACTACTTTGCACAAAATGGAGGATTTGACCAGTTGGGGGAGCAACATTCCGACCATTGCCACGCAGAGTAATACATGTGAGGCGGAACAGCAACCGAGTCCGCAGGAGCTCTTTTCATCTTGGTGGCAGAAAATACCAGGGTCAGCAGAGCTAGCTATAATCGCTTCGGGGGAATCCCAACCTACAAACGCTGAGAAGGGGAACCGACTGATGGCTAATGCCCGATATAAAGAGACACAACTATTACTGATCAAGCCTCTCATTTGCAATCACAGCGGGGTTGACCCCCGAAAATTCAGCGCAATACCAATCTTGTCTCAGGTCGGCTGTGTTTGTTAGTTTTAACCTCCTTGGTGGCGCCCATATACCGAAAAGAGGGGAGGGATAGCTCCCAGAGACATCTTTCTGACAAGGAGCGGCTGGTCGTGAATCTAGGGCCGATAGTAACCTCCAGCTAATGTTATACCCCTAGGACTCTGGTAATCTAGCAAGGACTTAATTTATGTTCATAATGTGTGCTTTTGATTTGTTTGAAATGCATTTTTCAGTTGAGTAACCACACTGTATTTACATCTTATTGCATATTGTGATTCGTTGAACTGTCTGATGTTTGCCCCTAAATTAAGTAATCTCTTTTATCCCTCCCATACTAATCCCTTTAACTGACGATTTTATTATAGATATAGCACATTCACTTTTGAGCAAGGCAATACAAAGTTCCTTGCCCATAACCCTCCCTCTCACCCCTTGGTATCCCCAATAACGAGTATCAGTGTAACTGTCACAGACCCAAGAGAGGCCTGTATAGCTAGAACAGGGGGATCAAGGCATCATACTGAAACTGTGATATTCATTGCTGACTGCTCTCCTAGCCCAATTTTCTCTACATACCTCCATGCAGAAGTATACTAAATCTACTCATGGGCATTGCATAGCATAAGTCTTCTGACTATACAAGCATCATATATAGTGTTGCATAGTGGACAGATTGATCCCATACTAATAATTATGCTAATATAACCCACTTAAATTATACTTACCCTACAGTAAGCTTCTTCTATTGCTAAAATGGCTGCTTTCGGATTTATAGGCCCAATATTACATGAATATGCATATGTACAGGGTTCCTTACTATACCAGATTCGTCTTGTTTGTATTGTTTGTCTCTCCCGCCTATAACTCTCTCCCCCACTTCTATATGTCAACAGTATTGATTACCAGAGTATCTATTACAGAACCAAGAGTGGTCTATGTAGATTTGTTATGCTAAAAATGTTTGTTTTCCCTGTCCCTTGTCCCCCCCCCCTACTTCTATAAATTTCCAATACTGCTTAAATGTTTATCTGTCACAGACCCAAGAGTGGTCTATATAAATAGAAAATTGGAATTCATTCTACACCCTAAAAATGCTCAAACTGTATGTTTTCATCTTCCTTAGTTCTCCCCCTTACTAGTATATACTCCCATTACTGTTCATATATATATATATCCGCCAGAGACCCAAGAGCGGTCTACACAATGAGAAAAATGGGATCAATTATGGCATACGCTGCAATTAATAGGTGTCTTCAAGTCCTGAAATGACTGTTCATAAGCATGCCTCACACCTTTAAACAGTTTATCCAATGGTCTATTGTGATGACACATAATTCTGTAATAGCCTGGATATGTTGTGTACGCAATTGATTTATGCCGTGTATGTCTTGTTTATCAAAATAAAGCTCTTTGAAAACTAAAAAAAAATTCCCCATAGGAATCAATGGGGCAACGTTACGGAGCCTTACACTCCATTATTACAGGTGTTAGGCTTTTTTAGCCGGCTCTCCCCATTGATGTCTATGGGGAAATCGTGCACAAGCACGTAAAACTAGCTCAAAGCAGCGCTGGTATTTGTGTGAGGTATGGAGCTTAACGCTGCCATATTGCCCACAAACGCCGGTTTTTGGAAAACCTGTAATAGCAGCGCTATTAAAGGTGAGCGGTGGAAATAACTTGCAAGTTAGTAGCGAGCCAGCCATAACGCAAAACTTGTAATCTGGCCGAAAGTTTCTTAAGGTTATGCTCCATCTTTTTATCCATTACAACCCTAAAAGCTCCAGTGTGTCATCTAAAGGGAAAAGCATTTTCTTGGGTAATCTAGAAATTGCTGCATCAATTTTAGGTGGAGTAAAAAATTGACAATTAATTCATTTTATTAGAGGAAAACTTTTGAATTTCTCAGAAACATAAAATCGTTTTTAATTTTTTGAAAATTCCTCAAAATATATATTCTTGATAGAATCAGTCACTGGAAAGGTTTAAACAGAGTCTGTCAGATTTAAACCATACAAAGAGAGAAGCACTCTACCAGGAACGAACAACAGCTCATCAGCTAGTTCTATGACGATTTACCACCCGGAAGCAGCCTCTTTTAGACCAGTGTGCTTTTCACAGAGGAAAACTTTCCTGATGTATATCAGTCTGATCCCGCCAATTAAGGTCAGTTCAGCCCCGAAATACCAGGCAATTCTCCTCTGAACAAGGAACATGACAACCCCAGACGATTGTTTTGGCCTCCTATGGGCCTCGTCAGTGAGGTGCAGCCACATTCCTCTAAGCACACTGGGCAAGGAGTCCACGGGTTTCCCATATCACCCATAGGGAGACTTTCCCAGGGTCATATTAATTTGCATACAAAGAGAGAAGCGTTCTACCAGGAACAAACAACAGCTCATCAGCTAGTTCTATGGCGATTTACCACCCGGAAGCAGCCTCTTTTAGACCAGTGTGCTTTTCACAGAGCAAAACTTTCCTGAAGTATATCAGTCTGATCTCGCCAAGTAAAGTCATCCCAGCCCCAAAATACCAGGCAATTCTCCTCTAAACAAGGAACATGACAACCCCAGACAATCGTTTCGCCCCCCTATGGGCCTCGTCAGTGAGGCGGTTTCCGGTTGGTAAATGGCCAAAGAACTAGCTGATGAGCTGTTGTTCGTTCCTGGTAGAGAACTTCTCTCTTCGTATGCAAATTAATATGACCCTGGGGAAGTCTCAATATGGGTGATGGGGAAAACCAGACGTAGACTCCTTGCCCAGTGTGCTTAGAGAACTGTGGCTGCACCTCACTGACGAGGCCCATAGGAGGCCGAAACGATCGCCTGGGGTTGTGATGTTCCTTGTTCAGAGGAGAATTGCCTGGTAGTTCGGGGTTGGACTGACCTTACTTGGCGGGATCAGACTTTTCCTCTGTGAAAAGCACACAGCTGGACAGATAGCTCAGCATGCTAAGGCACTGTGGCTGAGCTCTGTAGCAACCTAAGGGTTGCAGGTTCGATCCCCGGCAAGGTCCACTCAGCCTTTCATCCTTCCGAGGTTGATAAAATGAGCAGTGCCTTGAGAACCTTATGGGTGATTAGCCGCGCTTTACAAGAACCCAATACATAAAAGAGGCTACTTTCGGGTGGTAAATTGCCAAAGAACTAGTTGATGAGCTGTTCGTTCCTGGTGGAGCACTTCTCTCTCTTTGATGCATTTAATAAATTTACATAATGTAGCAGTATCAAATACAGCAGTAGTAGCAATATTATTTGAGTGTATTGAATAAGCCTCTCTCTCAGAGTCAGTGTCAGATAGTTGAAGACCCTCAGAACCATGTTCACCAGAAAATGTGGCAGCAGTAGAACTTTCACCATTAAGTTAAAAAAAGCAATCTTTACATATTTTCTTATTCTGCCAACAGGGCTTATCACACAATGCACAGGCAGGCTTGGGCTCAGACTCAGGGCTAAAAAGAGTAAATAAAGTCCCGTAAGGAAAATGGTATAAAAACATTATCAGAACAGCACAAATAAATCAAAACATAATTTTTTAAAAAGGACTGCAACTCCCTGGGCAGTGTCAGGAACAGTAACAGGCTCTGGCTCCATGATGAGAAGATCAAACATCAACCATAACTATTTAAAGAAAATAGAGGAGCCCTATATTGAAAAAGCATATAAAGGTGCTTAATAGTGTCACAACACAACCGGCACACAGCCAGGGACTCACGGTGAGACAAGAAAACAACAGCCCGGAACATCAGAAACTCCTAGCAGACGAATGGCAACGCTATCGGCTAGGCCCACACCGAGACCAAATTGAAGTGTGTGGGCACGCTTCAAAGGATGGAACCCCAGTGACGTCACAAGAAGTGAATATGGCGGCTCTCACTAAAGGCCTCTCTGGAGAAAACCTATACAGCCACTCCCACCAGCCATGATCCACACTCTGTTGGGGAAAGGCAAACCCCCAAAGTAAATCACACAGCATACCCACTGCCCAGCATTGTATAGAGGGTCTCCTTATCCTGTCCACCTGAAGGCTGGACAGAACTAGGAGGATAGGGGGAATTGCTCCAGATTACCTTTATAGGTAATCGGAGTGGACATTTCTGTCAAAGCTTCTTTGGGAGAGGGCGTCTCACTGATAAGCATTACCAGGGAGGGCCAAGATAAAGACAATGCAAAAGCACTTAGTTTGAATTTCATATGAAGTAGTAGATTTTTTTTCTGTCAATTTTCAAAGTTAGTTCCATTTTCCTTCTCCTTGCACCATGTGACAGCCATCAGCCAATCAGAAAATGTATGAGCACATGCTCAGTTGGAGCTGGCATCTCAGAAAGTGTTCATATAAAAAAAAAAAGTTTGTGCACATTTATATAATGGAAGTGAATTGGAAAGTTTCTTTATCTGAATCATGAAAGTTTAATTTTAGTGCTCCTTTAAATTACAGGAAAAAGGAACAATAAACATGCAATGAAATTATATAGCAAGGTTTTTTTTACTAAACATTTTATATTGCAATCTCACACCTAGATTACAAATTTTGCGTTTGTGTTTTAACGCTGAAAAAAATGGTAATTTCAGCGTTAAAACAGCACTACAGCTATTACAAGTCTTGTCGGTATAGCTGTACCGCAAGTCTTTAAGCCTGTAATGCAACGCCAGTCCCGCACTCATAAAAAAAATAAAGTTTTTTTCATGGGACTTCCATAGCGCTGCCATTACGAGTTTTGCGGTGAGGCTAAAAAGCTTGTGTTGCAGCCTATTCCGACAAGATCCGTTTTGCAATTTGAGAGCAGTAGTTCTCAAATTACAAAGTACACTAAACACCCATAAACTACCTATTAATCCCTAAACCGAGGCATACTGATGAGAGCTACTGAAATCCTATTGGCTGATTTGAATAGCCAAGGACAATGCAAAAGAGCTAAATGCCCTTTTAAGGGCAATATTTATACAAATGCCCTTTTCAGGCAATGGGTAGATTAGGTTTTTTTTATTTTGTGGGTTTGGGGGAGTGGGGGTTTGTAATGTTAGTGGATCTTTGTAATTTGTTTTCAGGTAAAAAAGCTGTTTAACTTAGGGCAATGCCCTACAAAAGGCCATTTTAAGGGCTATAAGAAGTTTATTCTAGATTAGGTTTTTATTTTGGGGTGTTTTTTTTTTTTTTTTAAATGGGTATTAGAATAGGAATATTTTTTATTATTTTTGATAATTCGTTTTTTATTTTGTGCAATGTTTTTATTTCGCTTTGGGGTGGATTTTTATTTTTAGATTAGGGGTTGGGCATTTCATAAAAGAGCTGAATGCCCTTTTAAGGGCAGGAAAAAGCACTGAATGCCCTTTTAAGGGCAGGAGAAAGAGCTAAATGCCCTTTTAAGGGCAATGCCCATACAAATGCCCTTTTCAGGGCAATGGGTAGATTAGGTTTTACTTCATTTTTAGGGGGTGTTTGTTTTTCTTTTGTAGGTAAAGAGCTGTTATCTTTAGGGCAATGCCCTACAAAAGGCCCTCTTAAGGGCCCACAAAAGGCCCTTTTTAAGGACCCTTGGTAGTTTATTATAGATTAGGCTTTTTTATTTTGGTGTTTTTATACAGGGTATTAGAATAGGAATAATTTTTATTGTTTTGGATAATTTTGTTTGTTATTTTTGTAATGGTAGTTTTTTTATTTTTTGTAATTTTAGGTTTTAGTGTAAGGCAGCTTAGGTTTTATTTCACAGGTAAGTTTGTATTTATTTTAACTAGGTATTTAGTAAATAGTTAATAACTATTAGTTATATTGTAGCTAGCTTAGGTTTTATTTCACAGGTAAGTATTCATTTAGTTTTAAATAGGTATTATTTAGTTAATAGGTCTATTTGAATTATGTTAAAGTTAGGGGGTGTTAGGGTTAGAGTTACGTTAGGGGTTAATATAGTTTAATTTAGGTTGTTTCGATGTTGGGAGCTGGCGGTTTAGGGGTTAATAGGTTTATTTAGTGGTAGTGATGTGGGAGGCCAGAGGTTTAGGAGTTAATAACTTTATTTAGTGGCAGCGATGTTGGGGAGCAGCGGAATAGGGGTTAATATATTTATTATAGTTTGGGCAATGTTGGGGTGCAGAGGAATAGGGTTTACTAACTTTAGTATAATGGCAGCGATATTGGGAGCGGCAGATTAGGGGTTAATAACTTTATTTCGGTGGCGACGATATCGGGAGCGGCAGATTAGGGGTTAATAACATTATGTAGGTGCCGGCGGTGTCAGGGGCAGAAGATTAGGGCTGTATAGACATGGGGTTTATGTTAGGGTGTTAGGTTTAAACTAAACTCCCCCCCCCCCATAAAAATCAATGGGGTTGCGTTACAGAGCTTTTCATTCCGCGCTTCAGGTGTTAGTTTTTTTTCCAACCAGCTCTCCCCATTGATGTCTATGGGGAAAGCATGCACGAGCACATCAAAGCAGCGCTTGTATTTTGTGCGGTATGAAGCTCAACGAAACCATATTGCATGCATAAGCCGGCTGTTTCCAAACTTGTAATGGCTACACTATAGAGGGTTAAATAACGCAACTTTTGTTGCGTTCGTTAAATTCCCTATAGCGTGCATAACTTGTAATCTACGTGTCAGTGTTTACTGTCCGTATAAATGACCAGAAAAAGATATCACGCGTTTAAAGCAAATTTTAAATAAAACAAACACATACTGCATAAATACCTGCAGGACAAGTGTTCCTTTAACTTGCACAAGGGGGTTGAACACATAGGTAAAGTCTTGTGGATTGGTGGGGTTATGTGACTGTTACTGCAGATTGGTTCCCCAGCTACTTCCTGCTCACAAATCAGCAGTTCCATGTGGCTCCAGGGTGGGACTTTAGCCCCTTTGCAGGTGTTCAAACATATTTTTTTGCACAAGTTCCCTTTAGCAAAATTGTTTTGCAAATGAAGAATAAAGCAATTTTGTGGCCAATTAGGGCTAGCTGTAAATTAGTTTGTGCACTGATGAGGAAATCAGTGGGTAATCTGTAGTCAAAAGTTTCAGCTTCAAACCCAAATTTTTAGAGGTATTTTACACACACACAAAAAAGCAAAGCAGATAATAAATGTATAATGTAATGTTATTATATATTCATTATTTAAAAAACATTTATATAAATGCAATACTGGCTTTCAAATCCTCATGTTTCATTTACGTTATAGGTCACAGCATGTGAAGCAATTGGATGAGAAACCTGGACTTGCCTTGATAAAAGAATTCTTCTGTTACTTTTTCACTCCATTGCTTGCTCAGCTCCCAGGTCCGGCATGGGTTACAGATATCGGCACATTTCAAAGCAATCTAGAAAGAGTATGTAAAAACAAGATCATAACAGTGCCTGTTTAACCCCTTTATGCTGTTAGGACGTTCAATACCATCCTAACAGCGCTGGGCTTTAACACTGTTAGGACGGCATTGCCATATAAGGAGTCCTGCAGCTTCCCCCTTTGACAAGGCATGGATCAGCCTGGGGGGCGTGTCTAGCAGTATAGGCAGTCCACCATGATCTGATCCCAGCCTTGAAATCACGAGATTGCATCGACTATTGCGTGATTTAATCTTTACTAATTGTGTTTACATCGGAACTTCGTTCCGGTGTGAACACTATTATTCCTCCACAAAGGGATTACATAATACAGATATAAATGGAACAGGTATCGAGGAAGCAAACAATGGTTTGCTTCCACTATACCATAGTAGAAAATAATAATCAACAAATGCATAATAAAAAGACAATGCAAAAGCACATAGTTTGAATCTCAAATGAGTAGCAGAATTTTTATGACAAATTTCAGATTGTTAAATTTTCCTTCTCACTGCTTCACGTGACAGCCACCAGCCATTTACAAGATACCTCTACGTATATACTGTGAATCTTGCACATGCTCAGTAGGAGCTGGTGCTGCTGAAAGTGAGCATTTAAAAAGATTGTGCATATTTAGATAATGGAAATTTGGAAATTTGGAAAATTGGAGAGTTGTTTAAAATTATGTGCTCTATCTGAATCATCAAGTTTCAATTTAAAACTTTAGTGTTCCTTTAAATTACAAGAAAAAAGAACAATAAATATGTAATGAAATTATATAGCAAAGATTTTTTTTTGCTAAACATTTTATATTGCAATCTCAGTGTTTACTGTCCCTATAAATTACCAGAAAACATTTTCACACACGTTTTAAGCATATTTTAAATAAAACAAAACCATACTGCTTAAATACCTGCAGGACAAGTTGTCGGTTAATAGGATTTTGCAGACTTAAGTCTTCTTTATCCAAATGAGATTTAAACTGGTTCAGGTATATATTTTGCTGACTGATATCTGTAGCAAGAATTAGGGAGCCCAGGTGACTTTCCATCTGTTGCCTTAAATAAAAGAAGCAATTAAATAGTTTAACAGACATTTGCAAAATGACATTATTGGATTATGCAAGTTTACCTCTCATATACATTTTTTGTCTGTTTCATAATTAGATCTAACAATAATTTTAGGATCATTATAAATTGTTCTATTATTCCATTAATAATATGGATAGCTAAATAAAAATAAAAAAAATAATCAGTACACAAATTCTGCATAAGAAATTACACAAGACAGCGGAGCCCTCTGTCACTACTTCTATTTGCCTTAACACTAGAAATCTTGGCCACAATTGTTAGAAACAACCATAGAATTGAAGGAATACCTTTAGATGGCGGTCAACAAAAAAAAAAGTCTTCTTTTTGTCCCTAATCTTCAGCACTATTATGAGGCAGCTTACCTAACCCCTGGGTCTAACCTGAGGTCTCACTAATAGACACACCAAATTTAAGTAACTGATGCTAGTTACTTAGACAATACAGACCTAGTAAAGTACTAACTAACCAACTAATCTCCAGCACTATGGGGGGAATGGGATAAAGTCATTGAGTCCTCTAAAGAAATCTTGAGTCTAATTTTCCCCACTAACACCCCTTTTGAATAACCCCCTCTCTTCCTTCGCAGTACGATGTTTACCACCCCCATAATTGAAGGCAAACTCTTTAATAACATAAATTATGCTTACCTGATAATTTTCTTCTGATGGAAAGAGTCCACCGCTGCATTCATTACTTTTGGGAAATAAGAACCTGGCCACCAGGAGGAGGCAAAGACACCCCAGCCAAAGGCTTAAATACTCCTCCCACTCCTCTCATCCCCCAGTCATTTAGCCAAGGAACAAGGACCAGTAGAAGAAATATCAGGTGAAAGGTGCCAGAAGAATAAATAAGGACGCCCAACAAAAAAATTCCATAAGAAGAAACGAAAATGATCAGGTAAGCATAATTTATGTTTTTCTTCTTAAATGGAAAGAGTCCACAGCTACATTCATTACTTTTGGGAAAACAATAACCAAGCTATAGAGGGCACTGAATGCCAAGACGGGAGGGTACAATAGGCAGCCCATACTGAAGGCACCAGACCTGAACCCCTAACCAAAAAAAAAAAAAACCTTAAAAGGAAAGGCCCCAGGGACACTGACCCGCAGATAGTCCAGAAGCCAAGCTAGAGACCGCAAATCGGACTGAACTGAGCCAACAGTCCTCCAAGAGACACCGTTGCCCAACAGTCGGTCCCTCACCACTCACCCCACACTAATAAAGGGGACACCAGCCTAAACTCCCAAGGGGACAAGGCAAAGGAGAACCGAAAGAAACCCAAAAGGTCACCACAATCCATGAAAGGAAACCTCCAATAGTGAGCCGAACTCACAAAGTTCCAAATGGGCCCAACAGAGAAAAGGAGGCTACGCTTAGACCAAGCAGAACCCGGGATAA
Source organism: Bombina bombina (assembly GCF_027579735.1). NCBI lineage: Eukaryota > Metazoa > Chordata > Amphibia > Anura > Bombinatoridae > Bombina > Bombina bombina. The sequence goes on from NC_069503.1 coordinate 918,931,453, forward strand.
GACCGGACATAGAGACAGAGAAAGTCTTCTCTCCAACATCATACAAGCACTGAAAGACAACTGAAGTCCTCACAGCGTCTGAACATACAAAAGTATCCAAACACAAAAAATGTGTAACAGACCCAGACGAAAAACCCTGAGTCGAGAACACAGAGTCAACATCAGGACAACACAGAGGATATTTGCTAGTAAGTAGAAGCAGTCAACAAGAGAACAGACTGCAAAAAGCAACCCCCAGACAGAGGGCACGCTCTAGGCAACCTAAGCCGCCAGACCTACACACAGGTCTCCAAAAGGGGAACACAGAACCTTAATCAAGGCCCTCCAGAGAAGGAGAGGTTACCCTCCAGAGCCTGAAGGAGGTGTAATCCTGGACCCTCTGCCTGTAAGCCTAGGGAGCTAGCAACTATGCCCACCTAGATCCTGAAAACATCTCTCTGAACCCACACCCAGCCGGACCAACCCAGCATCAGCAGATCCGAAACAGGGGAACAGAAGAACCCCGAAACCAGCTCAAGAACGAGTGGAATAATGGCCACAGCCATCCCCACAGAGCACGGGTACAATCCGACTCCTAAATCAGACGACAGGGCCGTAGACCCAAAGAGAGCCAGCAAGACTCCAGATGGAACGTAACAATCCAGAGAGACACCCCTCTCCGAAAAGTTAACCCACATTTCCAACCACCTGAATCCAGGAGAAGCCCCAAAAAAGGGACTACATCTCCATAAGAAGGAGAATAACCCCTTAAGAAAAGGGACAGAGCCAGAAGGGCAACATCTGTCCTCAAAGCACGAAGCCCATCCCTAATATAAAGGACCCCCCTAAAAGTAGCTTGCAAACACACATTCCCTGTGTAATGGATGCGACAGAGACACTGCAAACCCATTCGCCTGCAGAGCAGTGAATACAAGGGTTACCCTAGCAAGCTGACCTAGGGAATCCAACCCTAAAGCGCATCAAGTCTAATGAGTTACAGACACTCACAAAAACCTGGCCAACCATGACCAGGTCAGGTAGATTGAGTAAAGGACATAGCTCAAGTTCCCAGTACCGGGGAACCCCAAACCAGCCCTTCGGCCTAAGATTCCAGTAGCAACCCATAATTAGGTCCACAAGGGAAAACGCAGAGCGAAGCCTCAGCAACTGGAAGCCTCAGGGAGAAAACAGGTCTGGGCACCCAAGTGTTCAATCAAACAATACCCGAGAACTGAACACCCCTGTCTGACAAAAAAAAACAGACATAAGGGATATGAATGCAATATCCAGATCAATCTGGATAACGAGAAGAACTCGGAAGTCCCAACCGAAGGAAGGAATCACCCCTTGCTAAAGTCCTACGCTCCAAGGAGCAAGGCGATAGAAGTTGTATTACGACCCTAGAGCCCCTAGACTTCTCAAACAGCCTCAGGACAACAAAGCAAGGGATACCTCAAGGTCAACAACCCTCAAGCAGGGCTAGTCTCTGCATCACCTCCATACAGAGGAATACAGGGAGAAAATGCGCAAAGCCTTCCCAGCTCCGGGAAACCCCGAGCTAAGCCCAATGTCCCCACATGGATCAAGCATCTCCCGGAGGGAACCCAGGTCCCCAAAAGGAGACCTAACTCACCCGGAGACAACGGAAGAAGACCAAAAAAGTCTTATAACTCAGCTAGACAGTACACAGTCAATGTGCAATAACTGCAGCTGGTTACATTAAACAGCTTGCGAGCACACATTCAAGGTGAAAAAAGCTGCAGCTGGTTTCAATGCAAACCTTCAGCTATTCACACTACTAGCTGTTGATGGACCAAGTCCAAAAAGGACAAATCCAGAGCCTCAAAAAAGAAGACCAAACCACTCAAACAGCGGTAAGAGGGTGCTAAGCCCTCCAACCCTCCAATGTGTGGGGGAGGAAACTCTAGGGTCCGATAATACTATACGTAAGAGAGAGTGATGCAGCGGAAACTCCACTGACCCAGTCATCCATTATTGAAGGCTATAAGGACTGAAACAATCCTTCCCGTCTCACGGACACACAGGTCCTCTTGAATGCTTAGCTGAAAGATGTAAAACAAATTATAACCTGAGCACTCGGCGCCTCGACCAGACCAGCGCCACGTGTCTGAACAGCCACAAGACAGAACAAACCCAACAGGTCCAGGACCAGCCTGCACCCAGGGTCCTAACCGGCAAGCTGCATAAATCCTCCCTCAGAGGGGAAGAAAGGAAAACAGAAATTTTTAACATAGGACTAACATGTCCAAAACAACTTCCGAAGAAGTAACAAAGAGTATCGATCAAAGAAGGTTCCTGAAGGAAACAAACAAAATAAACATCCTATCGGATAAAAAGAAAATATAAGGCAACCCGGAGGTTAATGCCCAAGAAGAAACAGGCCTACCCGCAGGACCAGCCAAACGGAGCCCTGATCTTCCATAAACTGGGAAAGATCTCAATAAAATAACAATCAGGAGATTACATCAACCCCACATGTCTAACGAGGTGCCCCATTTGAATTAGCAGACTGAAAATGCCCGTATTCGGATATAAGGATTGGGTCATTTAATAACTGAAAAACATGTCTGAGTAATACGCGAAGGCGCGCAATTCTGTAACGAAAGGCACAACACTCAGGGACAGTTACACCCACAGGGAACTGTAGAGGCCCTCCCCAAGGCGGGAGATCTGGGACAATAGGGCACGAGCACAATCACAAATAAATGTCTTGACTCTGCAGAGGAATAATCAACAAAAATAAGTGGAAGTAAAAACGTGCTACAACCTCCGGGGGGGGGGGGGGGGGATAGAGGATATGCAAATATAAGAAGTAAAACTAAACGGCACCTGACACCCACAATGGCTGGGGCACTCCCCACCTCCTATGAACCAGACCCCTGCGGACTAGAATTTCTCCTTCGTCACACGGTCAGGAATGTGGAAATAGAAGATGGAACGTAATCACGCCCGGCCACAAGGTGAACTGTACAGCCCAAAAAGCATGCCCAACAATAAGGTTGCGTCACTTCCAGAGGTCTTAATGTTCCAAACCATGAGCCCAATTAACACCACATTAAGCAGGTTGAATCACATAACAAACATGATTAAAAAAAACCCTGTTCAATAACCCCCCTCAGGAGATATTAACCCTTGATTCCAAGATACTAAAGCAGACTCTGAGACCCTTATGTTAAGTTAGACCGGCAAGGTGGTAGCCTCTCGGGAAAACATCTGAATTACAGTACATTTATGAAGAAAGTAAAATGAAACGATCTTACCAAAATCTACGCCGTGGAACAGGAACACGGCCCTTCAAGTGTGATGGATAGTAGCATCTCCTCCGCCATGGACTTGAGAAAAGAAAGCAGGCAGCGGAGCGAAGTTCGACAAACACTGATTGCTTGAGGAGCTGTTAACATGACTCTCCCGGCATCTCCGGACTCTAACTTTCATCCAAGTCCTCACTGAGAGACTGATAGAATTACTTAAAATTCCTGTCCCATGTCGAAGAGTACTACCCTTCATAAGAGACAAAATAAATTCTGACACTTCTCTGCCAACCTCCTGGGACGAAAGGCAAAGAATGACTGGGGAATGAGGGGAGTGGGAGTAGTATTTAAGCCTTTGGCTGGGGTGTCTTTGCCTCCTCCTGGTGGTCAGGTTATTATTTCTCAAAAGTAATGAATGCAGCTGTGGACTCTTTCCATTTAAGAAGAAAATCCCTATTAGTACATCACTAGCAAACGGCCATTTGAAAACTGACTTGCAATCAGAAATAGGTCCACCATTTGATAAATGTTTTTTCTATTTACAAGCTTGTCACTCTATTATGACGAGTCCATACCATAACAATTTAGTGAGGAACGTTACACAATTTGAATATCTTTCTACACACTGACTATAACTAAAGCACCATTTCATCTATAGCTAAACTATTGAGAGGCAACTTCCCTACCCAAACCCCTACATATGTCCCTAAATGGGAAAAAGAACTCAACCTAGAAATTACTGAAACTCAGTGGAAGGGAATCTTTAATATTATTAAGAAGTCATCAAGCTAATCTGCAATAGTTAAGACAAATAATAAATTATTATCTAGGTGGTGCTACTCTCCCTATATTCAGCATAGTATATATCCGACTGTGTCCAATTTATCCTGGAGGTACTGTGGAGAAATCGGAACCTCGACACACAATTGGTGTAATTGGCCCTATATAAGAGCACTATGACAACATATCTCACAAATCGTATCCAAAAACACAGGCCTTACAATACCCCTCACTCCTACACTTATGGTTAATCATTTACCAAAAAATAAGCAGTGTTTTTTGTAAAACATTTGTTTCTGTCCACGGAGTGGAGTTCTCACCACTCACATTGCCACTTGAACATTGTTTGTTTTCCTTCCTTCACTAAGGATGTTTTAAGAATTCTACAATAAAGTTTGACACCAGTGACTATGAGTGCACCTCTTCTTTTGTGCTGCTATGGATCCTTTGAAACAGAGGTTTGCACAGTTGAACATTGGATGTCGTTCCCTGCACCAAGTATTCCCACCCACCTCACAAAGTAAAACACAGCATTGATCTTGAAGGAGGTCAGTAGTTGGAAGCCAGAGACGATTGATGACGTCACATGCCATTGGTGAATGAGCCACGTAGGGGAGCGGAGTCAACCTGATAGGTCGCTTAACGATTGTGTTAAACCAGACTGGTCGCAAGTGCTTTGAAAGAAAAGTGGAAGGTCGTTATCGTACCCTGGTGACAGGCTATTCACAGGTATTGGCAGTTATCTTTCAAACCGGTGCATTGGAGGTGAGGTGAGTGGAAGAGGGAGACCTACTAGCTTGTGATAGCCTTTTGGATATTCATCCTGTGATTTCCCAGTAAAGTGTTACCGCCACACAGAGTTCGTTGTATTATTGGTCATTGACTTTATTGGTACAATAGGTGCCGACACACACAGTGTTGTATTGACTGTCTCAATAGCGCCTAATATTTTTATAATAAGGATATGACAGAAAACTTTATATTTACAAAAGAATTGATAACTTATGAAAGCCTAACGTACACCATAATAAAGTGTGTCTGGTGCCTAGCTAATTGAGGAGGCATTGTCTTGGACCTAGCTTGGTTATATGTTGAACTTAAATCAGTAGGTATTGGGGAGTATTTCTAGAAGATGAAAAGTTTAAGTATTTGTAGGAATAGCAGATGGATTTGCAAAAGCTAGTAGATATCTATCTGGATATCAGAGCTTAAATATTCTGGGCATCATAAAAAAACAAAACATAAATCTAATTTTCAGGGTCCTTAAAGCGAATGTAAACTTTCATCAATTAGTGCCCGTTTTTTTAAAACTTAAATTATGCTTACCTGATAATTTTCTTTTCTTCTGTACGGGGAAAGTCCACAGCTGCATTTATTACTTTTGGGAATACAGAACCTGGCCAACAGGAGGAGGCAAAGACATCCCAGCCAAAGGCTTAAATACCTCACCCACCTCCCTCATCCCCCAGTCATTGTGCCAAGGAAACAAGGAACAGTAGGAGAAATATCAGGGTGAAAAAAGGTGTCAGAAGAACAAAGAAAAAAGAATTTAAAGCCGGATACGACAAAAAAATGGGCGGGGAGCTGTGGACTCCCATCTTACAGAAGAAAAGAAAATTATCAGGTAAGCATAATTTAAGTTTTTCTTATTAAAACGGGGAGAGTCCACAGCTGCATTCATTACTTTTGGGAAATCAATGCCCAAGCTTATAGAGGCCACTGAATGCAAACGGGCGGGTAAAAAGGCGGCCCATACTGATGGCACCACAGCCTGACACAACCCGGAATCCCGATAAAAAACCACTTCAACAGAAGCAGGAAGAACAAAAGTATGTAAAGTACAAGGTAACTGCCCATCAATTAGCACCATAAAGATCCAAGTTCGAGACCACTCTAAAACAGGACTCCACTTGAGCACGAAAACCTCTGAGGAGACAAAAAGTCCCACTCTCCAGAAGCACACAAATGAAAAACCTCTCCATGAACAATGGCAAGGGAAACAACAAAACTCCCACACCACATTCTCCCGAACCGAAGATGGGAAGAATCAGATAAGAATGTTCGAAAGAACAGAGAGAGAAGCCCCTAGCATAACTCTAGAAAAAAAAAAAAAAGAGCGGCTACCAGGCTGCAAGAGGACAAAGTCCTGTAGAGAATACTCTACCGACGGAGGAGAGCAAGGAAGGAAAAATTCCAGACCACCTCCCACATGGATCCAAAAGGAACCAAGTAAAGCCCTAACCAGAACCGAAGTCCCAGCAGGACAAAGTACAAAAGGTAGAGCAAGACTACCGTACCATAGATAGCTAACTAGCACAGAGAAAACTGAACACCCGTGGGTCAGAAAACCCCGGGCGCATAACAGGAACAGAACATCCGTGTATGCTACAAATGAAAGCCGCAGGCTTCCGTTGGGTAGGCAGTTAGACTAAACGTCACAATATAGGAACTAGTCAACCAAGTAGCTAGCACACATGCACCAGGACAGTCCTGGAAGGAATAAGAGAAAAATGTCAGAAAGCAAGGTGGACCAGCCCCCCCCCTACTAGAAAAACAGGGTAAAGGGAGGACACATCCTGACCATAGGAAGAACCAACTATCCACTAAGGAAAAGTTCCCGAACCAACTACAAGGCCTCCCAACCTAGAAAGGATCCTGCTGGAGACAAGATACAAGGTCGATGCCCAAACAGAGCAGTCAGAAAACCTGACCCTTATTCCAATCCAAAAGTTCTATCACAGAAGCGAATGTCAATGTGCCCCAAGGACAAGAAGGATTTAAAAATCCCAGCATCGATAAGGTCCAGAGATCAGACAATGAACCTCCAACCACGAGATCCGAAGGAAAGAGCAGGAAAGGTGGCACTGACACCAAACCTCAGTGCCCCTTAGAAACCCGAAGGGAGGGTACATAGTAGACAAGAGAAAACTGGACCCACTGAACTCCCAGAGGCAGATGAGGCAAACTACCTCAGGAGGAGCCGACTGGATAGGCGCAGTAGACCAGATCCTTCCAATATAAGGAAAACGAAGAAACCCAGGAATATGCTAGAAAAGAAATTCCCAGAAAAACTTTCTCCATAAGTGATAAAAAGAACCGCCCCAGTAGGGACAAAAAGATTTCCCCAGGACCGGGAAAACAAGCCTGCCACCGAACGCCAAACAGAAACAAGACTATAATATCTTGAAACTGAGTAACTAAAAGCCAAGTCAAAGACAGGGACTAGGTTAAACAACCGGACCCTCAAAACCAAGTGCCGGATCCAGACCAAAAACCTTGTGGAACAACCAAAAAGTTACCTGGAATGAAATTTGCACCAAGTTGATGCATGCCATACCCCCATATGGTCTTGAACCCTGATCTCTAAAGAAGTATCCCAGTGGCTGTCCACTCAGCCCCAAAAGGCTTCTAAGAGACACCTACAAAGTCTGAAGACAAAGGAAGGACCCAAAAGAGATCAGAACTCCAAGATTGAGAGAATGTGACAGTCTATAAAGATCCAGACTGGATCAACCCTCAGAAAACCTACAGCTCAAGGAAGTAACGAATGAACGAGCATCTTAAAAACACCAAGTGGTTGACGAGAAGAGAAGCTGCACAACAATCCCCCAGATCCCCAAGTATATAGGATCAAAAAAAGGGGTACTGCATGGACAAAAACGGTCCCAAAGAACCTAGTCACGCAACCAGATGACCGAAACATCATAGCAATCCTCAAAAAAGAGGAGAGAAACACTGGCGAAATTCATGCCGTCAAATTCAGACTTTTGAGATCTTGACAAAAGGGCCTTGAGAGAGAAGATCCTTTCTTAGAGAAAGCCTCCAAGGCGGGCATAAGGACATCTTCACCAGCTCCGCAAAACTAAATCCTGCAAGGCCACACCAGAGCAATCAGAATTGCTGATGCTTATTCCATCTTGATTCTAGCTATCACTCCGGAAAGCAACACAAATGGAGGAAAAATGTAAAGAAAAGATTTGTGTCTGAGGCCGTGCCAACTCTGGAGAGCCCTGAAGATTGCACAGAGTTCCAGAATATTTATTGGTAACCCCCAGACTGCACCCCGACCTAACAGGCTGGCACCTGTGGAGATTAATATCCAGACGGTATAAAGAAAGGAGGCTTCCTGAACCAAGGGCTGGTAAGACTGCCACCAATTCAAAGACGGTCTTTGTTCTTGTGATCTAACAAAATCCTCTGAGACAGATCCGTGTGGTCCCAAATCCATTGATGCAGCATCTGCAATTAAAGGGCCTAAAGATTAAATCTGCTAAATGGAATTAAATCTGTGGTAGCCACCATGAGACCCACCAGTTTTATGCACTAAGCAACCTAAGGGAGAGGATTAATCTGCTCAGACCTTTTGCAGCTTCAGCCTGTGATGATCTGTCAGAGACAAAAACAAAGTCATGGAATTTGTTATGAACCCCAGAAAAGACACAAGAGTCTAAAGATTGAGAGCTTTTTGGTAGATTTATATCCCCCCATGACACTGAAACAACTGAAGAATCATCTGCATTTGAGACACAGCCAGATGATAAGTAAAAAAATCCTTGAGCTCGGACTACAGAACACAGAGCTCTCAGTATTTTTGTAAACACTCTGGGAGGTCTAGCCAGACCAAAATTGAGGGCCACAAACTAATAATGCTTGTCTAGAAAAGCAAATCTCAGGAACTTTACATGATCTCTGGGTATAGGGATAAGCATCTTTTAAGTCTATTGTGGAGAAAAACTGACCCTCCTTCACTAAAGGAAGTAAAGTGCGAATTGTATCCATCTTGAATGTAGGAAATTTCAGGAATCTGTTCAATTTTTTGAGATCCAAGACCGGCTGAAAAGTACTCTCTTTTTTTTGTACTTTTGGAGAGATTTGAATAAAACCCCTGGTTTAATTCTGAAGTTGGAACTGGAGTAATCACTCTGATTAATTCCAGATCTCTCACACAAGCCAAGAAAGCTTGGGCCTTTAAAGGGACATTGTACACTAGATTTTTCTTTGCAAAAATGATTTGTAGACGATCCATTTATATAGCCCATCTGGTCGTGTTTTTGTAAAAATGTAGTTTTACTTATTGTTTAATAACATTGTGCTGGTTTTTAGACTCCTAACCAAGTCCCACAGTGTCAAATGTATACATGCATTTACAGTCTCCTGCTGGCTCCTGTTTATGTTATCTGTCTTTTCATATGCAGTTAAAAGGGGGGGGGGGGGTATCTGCTCTTCTTGTTTTCCCAGCCACTTTCACTCGGTGTCCCAGCAAAAACCTCAACAACAGTGCTGAACTGGGTGCAAGGTTTTATAATGGATTTTAGATCAGCATCTGTGCATATTCTTCTTTATAGTAATGTCTATTACATGCAGTTATATGAAAATTGGTATATAATGTCCCTTTAAAGGATCTCAACCCAGGGGATTGGTGAGACAATACATTTCCCCAGAGGAGTCCTTGAACAAAAGCTTATTCAATACCCCTGAAATGATTTGCAATACCCAGAAATCCTGAACAGATCTCTCACAAGCCTCTCCAAGAAACTAAAAATGCCCAGGAGATCTAAACTTGCCCTTAAATTTCTTATCCTGGGGCAGAAGAGCTCCCTTACCCCCTGTGACTGTGGCAATAATAGCATCCAGTTCAAAACCAGAGGTTTACCCTGAAAAGGGAGAGAAAACAGTCTGCACTTATACACCATGTAAGCAGACCAAGACTTAAGCCACAAGGCTCGCCTAGCTAAAACAGCTAATGCAGCATTCTTAGAACTAAAGGGACATTAAACACACAAAAAAATATGGGCTATTTCAATAAAAATTTCAAATAAAGTTTGTAATTGACATGAATTAGCAATTTTGCTGCTAATGCTCCTAATAAACCTTGCAGTGATTTGAATATTGCATATGAATATGTACGTCATACACACTAGTTAGGGAGCAAGGGGAATATCCTTGCTCTCTAACTAGTGCCCTTATCCTTACAGCCTGCCCCCAAGCTGCAGCGGTCTGTGTGAGACCAAGCTCTGATAATCAGAGTGCCCTTACCACCTCAACCAGTCCTAAGAACCTTCCTACATGCTGAGAATGTTACAGCAAAACAGGAACACCTGCACTAAAGCTAAAAACCAGAAGGTAACAAGCAGAATTTTAGCGCAGGTGAAGAAAAACATACTAAATTTAAAGCAACAGTAAACTCAGAAAACAAAGTTTTTATAAAAAGTGCCCAAAAGTGCTATGAACTGCTAGTATAAAGGTGTATAGTGTATAAACATATATCCCCAGACTATGCGAAGCATGTGAACATATTCATACTAATAACCCACCAGTTATTAGTATGAACATCTTCACATAGTAGGTACTCACCTCTCAGGACCTCCATCCACTGTGTTTACTTCAGCTGCAGCTACTTGCTTCCAGTAGACAAGCCCATCCTAGGCAGTGTGAGCACAATGCCAAGGATCTAAGTTTGTAAAAGCATCTCAACCCAGGGGATTAGTGAACAAGTCCACATTTCACCTGTGCAGGGCTGGGGTTTCACATAGCGCAGCTGACAGTAGACCAGGGGATTGGTGGACAAGTCCACATTTTACCTGGAAGGACTGCAATATGTCTTTACTGAAAAAAATACTTTTCACTGACTGGATGAAAACTCCTTGCCTACACATCTGAATGGCACGTTACTGTGAGGAGGATTCGAGCCTTAGATCGGTTAGAGGATCCCCTTTCAAACGATGAGTAGATCTTGCACTTCACTTTTCACCTCACTCCTAATTAAGGAGGCAAAATAAAATGATTAAGGGTCATGGGAAGTGGAAGGGATTTAAAGCTCAGGTTAGTTGGGGTGTCTTGCCTCCTCCTAGTGGTCAGGAAGGGAATATTGCCACATGTGATGACTCTTAGACTCTCACCGTCTGATGAAATATAAAAAAAATATATATATATATATATATATATATATATATATATATATATACATACACACACACATACACACACACACACACACACACACATACACATTTTTAGAGCGCTTACAGAAAACTTTTTGAAGTACTGAGGGCAGTGCATGCAATGCTTTGTAATATTATAACATTTTCTGATATTTCTAAATATTACTTAAGCTATTTAAAGCACACATTAATAGCATAAATTAACATAAATTGATGTAATGATAATTTGTACAACAAACATTTAAAGGAAAATAATATTAGCTAATTTTAGCTTAATATTGGTTTCCATTTTTGCCAGGTAGTCTGTAAAATCAGCTGGGTGGTGTGCTCATTAAATAGGTCCTGGGGAGAACATGGATCAATAAAAAAATATATATATAAGTTTACTACAACCTACCTCTCTTCTAATGTCAGGTGTGAAAACAAACCAGATTCTCGCAACAATCCAACTGCTGATCTCCAGTGGTGGTTTTCTAATACTGAGGTATTCTTGAGGGAAAAAAATAATGAATTGAAGAATTCTGATGTTTAAGAAAACTTTCACAGCACTTATTTTGGCATCTGCCCAAGTACCTGGTTAACTGATCTGAAGGGAATTTCCTTACAGTTTGAAACTGTTATAAGCCCTGCATGTTACAAACTAAGGCTCTGATTGAAATACCATGTCGCTCACTGCACAACAATTTCCTATTGGTAGCTGGGAGCCCGTTACTCATTTGATAGAATGTAAAACCCGAATGTAGTAGTGATAACTGAAATTGGTAACGAACAAGTCATATATACATACATATATACATATATATATCCCCAGATGACTGGCTGTATTCAGCTCTAGACCAGTAGTGCATAACCAATAGGGATCAGAGTTTAACTGTGTTAATCCCTTTTGTTTTAATTCTGTTCAACCAATAGTGCAAAAATACGGCAACATATTAAAGCATTTTAAAATTGCCCCTTTATATCTTTCCTAATTTATTGTGTTCCCATCACATTAGTTAACAGACCTAGACTACACACACAATACTACTGCATAGCTACAACTGAGATACAGATCTTACTTACTTTGTATAAAGTTGCTAAGTAGTGGTTTGTTTTTACTAGAAAAGGCTGATTTACACCAGGATGATCCAAATCATGCGTTGCAGCTGCAATCAAACCCAGAAGGACATCCAATGGCGTAAAAGACTTGGCGAGCTGTTAAGAAAACAAAAGAGCAACAACTCATATGAATGGCAATCCATGAAGACAAGAAGCAGTCTTTAAGTACTAAATAGAGGACCTTTTTATTTAATTTAAAGGGACATGAAAGACACAATATAACTGTCATGGTTCAAACAGAAGTAAATAGAAAAGTCTTTAAAAAATTGCATGTTCTATTATCAAATGTACTATGATCTCTTGCTATCCATTGCTGAAAGGCATACCTATGTAGGCACAGGAGCAGCAGTGCACGAATAGCAGCTAGCTGGTGATTGGTGGCTAAATACATATGCCTCTTGTTATTGGCTCACCAGAGGGGTCTAACTAGGTACTCAGTAGTGCATTGCTGCTCTGTAGCCGATTTTAACTGCAGGAATTAAACACACAATTATAAATAAGCAACAGTGCAATAATACAAAGCTCTAAAACTTGACAGCGTTTTCTTTTTGCACTTTTATGTCAGCAATTTAACACCTAACTGAACAATTAACTGACTCAGAACATAAGGGTTTCTTTAAAATAAATAAATAAATAAATATATATATATAAACCTTTCATCAAGTACATTTATGTTAGGTTGCTACTAAAAATGACTTTATTGTTCTCTATTACATGAACAAATGTAAGCACCAGTATTCAAGAGAAGTCACAGAACATATGGCGTTTTATGGTTTATAATTCTACAATTAAATATTGCACTGCTTTGTGCAAGACAACTCATTTGCTCTAATCCTGATTATCTGTGCCAAAAAAGCCCAAATAATAGGAGGCGCCTCAAAATAATGATTGTGAGAGTAATATGTAATATAATCTTTTGTGTAATTAAAGTCATATGTGTCCGAAAACTAATAGATGCGGTCAGATAAGGTATCTTCTGAACGGCAAGACCAAGATCCAAATCCAGGGAAAACACACTCAGCAGCTCTTCCAAATCTTCTAACAAAAACAAAATTTATGCTTACCTGATTTATTTATTTCTTGACACGATGAGTCCACGGATCATCTAATTACTATTGGGAATATCACTCATGCCCAGCAGGAGGCGGCAAAGAACACCACAGAAAAGCTGTTAAATATCACCTCCCTTCGCTACAACCCCAGTCATTCGACCGAAGCAAAGGAGAGAAAGGAAGCAACAAGGTGCAGAGGTGTCTGAAGTTTATAACAACCCTGTCCAAAAAGAACAGGGCGGCCCTTGGACTCATCGTGTCAAAAAAGAAAGAAATACATTTAAATTTTGTTTTCTTTCTAATGACAAGATGAGTCTACGGATCATCTAATTACTATTGGGAATCAATACCCAAGCTAGAGTACACAGATAAGGGAGGGACAAGACAGGGAACCTAAACGGAAGGCACCACTGCTTGAAGAACCTTTCTCCAAAAGAGGCCTCAGCTGAGGCAAAAGTGTCAAATTTATAGAATTTTGAAAAAGTGTAAAGAGAAGACCAAGTTGCAGCCTTGCAAATCTATTCCACAGAAGCTTCATTTTTCAATGCCCAGGAAGAGGAAACAGCCCTCGTAGAATGAGCCGTAACTCTCTCAAGAGGCTGCTGTCCAGCAGTCTCATAGGCAAAGCGAATGATACTCTTCAGCAACAAAGAAAGAAGTAGCCGTAGCTTTCTGCCCTTTACATTTCCCAGAGAATACCACAAACAGAGCAGAAGACTGACAAAAATCCTTAGTCGTCTGTAAATAGAATTTCTCCTACATTGGTGTGTCCGGTCCACGGCTTCATCCTTACTTGTGGGATATTCTCATTCCCTACAGGAAATGGCAAAGAGAGCACACAGCAAAAGCTGTCCATATAGCCCCCCCTCTGGCTCCGCCCCCCAGTCATTCTCTTTGCCGCTCTGAACAAGTAGCATCTCCACGGGGATGGTAAAGAGTATGTGGTGTTAGTTGTAGTTTTATTTCTTCTATCAAGAGTTTGTTATTTTAAAATAGTGCCGGTTTGTACTATTTACTCTACAACAGAAAGTGATGAAGATTTCTGTTAAAAGAGGAGTATGATTTTAGCACCAGTAACTAAAATCCATTGCTGTTCCCACGCAGGACTGTTGAAACCAGTGAACTTCAGTTGGGGGGAACAGTTTGCAGACTTATCTGCTTCAGGTATGACCAGTCTCTTTTCTAACAAGACCTAGTAATGCTAGAAGACTGTCAGTTTTCCCTTATGGGATCGGTAAGCCATTTTCTTAGACTCAGTAACAGAATTAAGGCTTATAAATTGGGCTCTATGCTGGTTGACACTTTTGTGGGCTAAGTCGATTTATTTTTATCATATTTATATGACATTAAAACACTTTTGGGAACGTTTATTGCGCCTGGCAGTTGTTTAGACGCCTAATTTAGTCAGAAAGGCCCCTTCACTCTGGTATGCAGAGGGAGGAGGCCTCATTTTTGCGCCTCAGTTGCGCAGTTACTTCTATAGGCAGTACATGCAGCTTCACATGAGAGGGTCCTGTGGCTTAGAAAAGGACTCAGAAAGGCTTATTTCTTTGGTGAATAACCCCTAAGGATATTAGCTCCGGTTTGCTCATTTAAGGGTTTAGAGACTTGAAATTTGGTGTGCAATACTTTCAAAGCATTAAGACACTGGGGTATAAATTTCATAAAGATCGGATTTTTCTTTCATAGTTTTTCGATCATTCAGAAATAAAGTGTGCTCTTTTTATTATTTAAAGAGACAGTAACAGTTTTGTTTAAAATTGTTTTTATTGCATTAAAAACCTGCCTAAGTCTGTCTAACATGTCTGTACCTTCAGATAGCATATGTTCTGTGTGTATGGAAGCCAAGGTGCTTCCCCCATTAAATGTATGCTAATTGTGCCATGGTGTCCAAACAAAGTAAGGACAGTACTGTCACATTTCATAATGTTGCCCAAGATGATTCTTTAAATGAAGGTAGTGGGGATAGTTCATCATCCTCTCCTTCTGTGTCAACACCAGTTTTGCAGGCGATACCTAGTACATCTAGCGCGCCAATGCTTGTTACTATGCAGCAATTAACAGCAGTAATGGATAATTCTATAGCAGCTCTTTTATCCAAACTGCCAGCATTTCCCAGAAAGCGTGATTGCTCAGTTTTAAATACAGAGGATGAGCAAGTTGGCGCTGACGATAATTTATCTGTTATACCCTCACATCAATCTGAGTTGGCAGTGAGGGAGGGTCTGTCTGACGGAGAAATTTCAGATTCAAGAAAAATTTCTCAGCAGGCAGAATCTGATATCGTGGCATTTAAATTTAAGCTAGAACATTTCCGCGCCCTGCTTAAGGAGGTAATAGCTACCCTTGATGATTGTGATTCTTTGGTGATTCCAGAGAAGTTGTGCAAAATGGACAAATTCTTAGAGGTCCCAGTGCATGCTGATGCTTTTCCGATACCCAAGAGGGTGGCGGACATAGTGACTAAGGAGTGGGAGAAGCCAGGTGTACCTTTTGTTCCACCTCCTATATTCAAGAAAATGTTCCCCATTGTTGACCCCAGAAGGGACGCATGGCAAACGGTCCCTAAGGTAGAGGGGGCAGTTTCAACGTTAGCCAAGCGCACAACTATTCCTATAGAGGACAGTTGAGCTTTCAAAGATCCTATGGATAAAAAATTGGAAGGATTGCTTAAAAAGATTTTTGTTCAGCAAGGTTTCCTTCTTCAACCAATTTCGTGCATTATTCTTGTCACCACGGCGGCGTCTTTTTGGTTCGAGGAACTAGAAAATTCGCTCCAAAAGGAGACTCCATATGATGAAGTCATGGACAGAATTCACGCACTAAAGTTGGCTAATTCCTTTATTTTGGATGCCGCTTTTCAATTGGCAAAATTAGCGGCGAAAAATTCAGGTTTTGCAATAGTGGCGCGCAGGGCGCTTTGGCTAAAATCTTGGTCGGCGGATGTGTCGTCCAACACAAAATTGCTTAATATTCCTTTCAAAGGTAAGACCCTTTTCGGGCCAGAATTGAAGAAGATTATTTCAGACATCACTGGGGGAAAGGGCCATGCCCTCCCACAGGATAGGCCTTTCAAGGCTAAGAACAAATCTAATTTTCGTTCCTTTCGCAATTTCAGGAACGGACCGGCTCCTAACTCTGCAGCCTCTAGACAAGAGGGTAAAGCTTCCCAGCCTAAACCAGCATGGAAACCATTGCAAGGCTGGAACAAGGGTAAACAGGCCAAGAAGCCTGCTGCTGCTACCAAGACAGCATGAAGGGGTAGCCCCCGATCCGGGACCGGATCTAGTAGGGGGCAGACTTTCTCTCTTTGCTCAGGCTTGGGCAAGAGATGTTCAGGATCCCTGGGCACTAGAAATAGTCTCTCAGGGGTATCTTCTAGAGCTCAAGGAACTTCCTCCAAGGGGACGGTTCCACATGTCTCGCTTATCTTCAGACCAGATAAAGAGACAGGCATTCTTACATTGCGTAGGAGACCTATTAAAGATGGGAGTGATACTCCCAGTTCCAACAGCGGAACAAGGTCTGGGGTTTTACTCAAACCTGTTTGTAGTTCCCAAAAAAGAAGGAACTTTCAGGCCAATTCTGGATTTAAAAATTCTAAACAAATTCCTCAGAGTTCCATCATTCAAAATGGAAACCATTCGGGCGATTTTACCAACGATCCAGGAGGGTCAATATATGACTACCGTGGACTTAAAGGATGCATACCTGCATATTCCTATCCACAAAGATCATCATCAGTTCCTGAGGTTCGCCTTTCTGGACAAACATTACCAGTTTGTGGCTCTTCCATTCGGTTTAGCCACTGCTCCCAGAATTTTCACAAAGGTGCTAGGGTCCCTTCTAGCGATCCTAAGGCCGAGGGGCATTGCTGTAGCACCTTACCTAGACAACATTCTAATCCAAGCTTCGTCCCTTTCCAAAGCAAGGGCTCATACAGACATTGTTTTAGCCTTTCTCAGGTCTCACGGATGGAAGGTGAACATAGAAAAGAGTTCCCTGTCTCCGTCCTGTCAGTATATTTATGAAAATCTTAGCAGTGCTATCCAAATAATATATATAAGTTTATGGCAGGGTTATAAACACAATACAAAGAAATAGAAACCCTTATCAACCATGCACCTACTAGACCATACAATTAATATAAATATCTGAATTCTTTTATTTAGTTAATATCCATAAACATATTGAACTATATTTGCAGTAAAAGGAAACTAAATAAAAGTTTATATGCGTAAAACCAACTCTTAAGATATGCTATCCTTCTTACAAAACCCAGAAAAATATACCTTCACAATTCAGCCTTATTTATTTAACACAATGGGACTAAAAACCTTTAACATCCAAGCAATACAATTCTAAACAGTGTTTATAAAACAATAGGATAAAATATATATTCTGCTATTTAACTGCAATTTATCCTAATACAAAATTAACCGACAATATCAGAACTTGTATAGATGAGTTACTTAGCCAATTCAGACACAGATTTGAACAATACCTAGGCTTATAACTACCAATTTAAAATACAATATACTTCACCAATTTTGAACCAATTCGTAGCGGTCTTTAGGTCATCTCATTTGAAAGAAGGTTTTTGCACAAATCAAGGATAAGTTTTAAGCTCCTTGCTGAAGTGAACTTTTTTTTTTTTTCAGGTATATCGCAGCCAAAATCAGATCACTAATTTTCAACAAGTTACAGACAACTCTCTCTTGTGCATTCAACACTCCCATTATATAATCATTGATGACATCATGTGGGTGGCACTACGGGAGCTGACCTTCCCATTGGTTATCTGGGAAGTCTAAATCGGATTGGCCCTTGGAAATTTCATTTTTAACAGCCAGAAAGAACCTTCTGGCTGTAGTTCTCGCAACATAACACCAGGTGGCAGCATACAGTACAACATAGCAATACAATACAGCATTTCTGACATTTTTAAGCAAGTTAATTTTTTTTTTTATAAAATGG
Organism: Bombina bombina; assembly: GCF_027579735.1. NCBI lineage: Eukaryota > Metazoa > Chordata > Amphibia > Anura > Bombinatoridae > Bombina > Bombina bombina. The sequence goes on from NC_069503.1 coordinate 918,949,552, forward strand.
TTATTTAATCAGATTACACTCTCTGCATTAATCATATATAACCCCAATTACAGATGGTTAATATTAGGTTATTTTTTTCTGATTATTCTGATACCAAATATGTTATATTATTAACATTTTATTATATCAAGGCAATTTAATACTGCTAATTAGTAGCTTAAAATGCATTACAATTTTATCGGTATCCTGGCATTTATATGTGAATAATAGCTTATTTTTAATTCAGTATTGTACTGTATTCCAAGTGAATCCTGTCTATGTAGATCTGAAATAAGAAAATAAATGTTAATAATCACTTCTCTTCAGGTCCATAAACATCTATTCATGTTTTTAAACACACAGAGGCTAAGTAAGATCTTTTGTGTTTTCAAAACATATACATCATTTCTATGTATATCTGAATTTATTTCCTATATAAATATCCCCTGCAGCAATCATCCACCTAATACAATGTGCTTAATTTTAATATATATATATCATGAATCATAATGTAAGTCATTTGTCTTCACTGTATTATCCTAACATTCTAACTTTTCAGTAACTTCAGTTGCCAGACTTTTTGTCTCATACTCACCACATGGGGTCAATCCATGAGGAGTTGTAAGAGTCTTTAAAACAGCATATTTCCTGTTTAGCCAGCAGTGCAGATGAGTATTTGATTTTATTTGTGTCACCTTCCCCCAAGAGGGGTTTTTGCAGTAAGTCTTCAAATAGAGATTCAGTGAGATAGAACTGTTGTATCACACGTGTCAAATTCCAAAGGGGTCCTTGAACACATTCTTTTCTCACCTCACCAAATGTTCTGAGGTTATAAAAATCTGCATATATAGTCAAATGAATAGGGTCACTGAGCTATTTCCTTTAGAAAAGAAATGTTTGTGTTTCAAAAAGGCTCTACTGATCGTCAATCCTGATAGACGTGTATTAGAAGCTGTGTTCAACAAACTCATGTTTAATTAATCCTGAGTTCTCATCTAACATATACAGTGTATAAAATATACATATATATATATATATATATATATATATATGTACACATATGTAATATTCATCATAATATTCATATACTCTGACATAAATCCCCCTTCCAACTTCAAATAGATGTAGGACACATGTATTTGAATTGGCTTAAAGTCAGTGGTATTTGATGAGGATCAACCGTATACCTCATAGACAGTCTCTTATGAAGAAAGTTTGTTATTTTGAGCTTTCATGTTTATCAGTTAGGCATCTTTAAATTACAGTATGTCTTTAGTGCATTTGGGGATATGACACTTCATTCTCCCTCTATGACTTGTAGTTGGGACCTGGGATGACATGCCCGCAGTTGATTTATATGTACCCATTTATCTATGAAACCTTCATTTTTGGGGATCCGTATTTTATAGGCCACTGGAGATATTTTGTCAGTAATGACAAAAGGACCTTTCCATGAGGGAAGAAATTTCTTCTCCCTAACCTGATCTCTTCCAAAGTTATAAAGATAAACTTTATCATTTATTTCATATTCCTTTTTGGATGTTTTGAGATCATAATAGGTTTTAGTGGCAGTTGCGGCTCTTTCTAAATTCCTTTGAGCAAATGCAAAGGCATATTGCAGGTGCTTCCTTAAGTTTTCCATATATTGATGTGTATTGGCAGCGTTTATCAAATTTTGGTCTGATGTACGGTACAGCAGATGCTGAGGTAGAACCATTCTTCTACCAGTCATCAGCTCAAAAGGTGACATCTTGGTAGCATTACTTGGAGTTGCTCTTAATGCCATTAAGACTAGAGGTAGTTTTATATCCCAGTCTTTACCTGTTTCACTCACAAACTTTTTGAGGATTTTAACAATGGATTGGTTGTAACGCTCTACACCACCACTTGAGGCAGCTCTATAAGCAATATGGAGCTTTCTTTTAACCCCTAGTATTTTCCACATTTTTGTCATCACTTCGCTAGTGAAGTGGGTCCCCCGATCTGATTCGATTCTTTGGGGCAAACCAAATCTGGAAAATACATGGTTGATGAGCAATGCTGCACATGTTTCAGCACTATTGTTAGGTGCATTAATGCACTCTACCCATTTAGTGAACAGGCATGTCACTGTTAACATGTACTTGTTACCTCTTGATGACCTTGTTACCGGACCAATAAAATCAATTTGTATATCTGACCATGGCATTACCATCCCCCTTTTCTGCAATGGCGCTCTATGCGTTGGGGCAGTGGGTTGGAACTGTGGACAGATTAAACACCCTTGACAGTAGGTTTGAACATCTTTCAACATGTGTGGCCAAAAAGCGTAGTCACGCAATATTTCGTACGTGAGTTTGGCACCGCGATGACCAGATGTGGGAGCATCATGGGCATGTTGAAGCATTAGACCTCTGAACTTGGTGGGTACTACCCACTGTTGGATGCCAGTTTTGGAGGTTCTAATTAACAAACCATCCTGTAATTTGAATTGTGATTTAGATTTTATTAAGATTCTCAGATCTTCTTTGCCAATATAATCATCTTTTGAGATGGGGTTGCTTTCAGGATCTTCTATGTGTTTATAGAAGATGCCTACAATGGGGTCTTCTTTTTGACTAGTGATCAGGTCCTCACTAGGAGAATCCTGACTCCATTGTACCAAGTTAGGCTCACTCTGTTGTTTTGCCTGGTTTCTGGTAATGGCTTCTACCTGAATTGCACCCATTAAGTGTTCAATATTAAGGAGTTCTCCAGTTATGGCTCCTTGTTTGGCTAATGAGTCCGCAAGGTCATTGCCTTCCTTATCAGGACCTAAAACTCTGGAATGACCCTTGGTCTTTTTCCAGTGTATGGTTAAATCATTGGATACTACCAGATTATCAATCTCGCAGAACAATTTGCCATGCTTGACTGGTTTGTTATTGCTTTTCTGCATGCCATTTCTTTTCCAAGTTGGCAGGTATTCAACAAAACTGTCACGCACATAATTTGAGTCAGTTATGATCACAAATTCATGAATACCATGTTCAATAGCCATTTCAATGGTTTTGAAAACAGCAGTTAGTTCTGCAACTTGACTGGATCTTGGTCCAATGTTGAAACCTACAGATATATTTGAGAATCCGTTTGCCCCAGTTATACCAATGCCAGCGACTAATCTGCGCTCATTATCAATAGTGGCATGGTAAGAACAACCATCAACATATACCCAAGGTAATGTTTGACAATGGTCCTCATTGTACATTTTATATGGGGAAAGCAATTGTTCTTCCAGAAAATCATCTTCTGATAATTCTTCCCCAGGATCTCTAGCAGTACAGTCGTGGAGCTCAGCAAGCCCTTGCGCGACTGGATTCTTTTTATTCTGCTTGTAGCGAATTTCTAAGGGCCAGCCTTGTAAGGAAAGAGTCCACGCTGTTATGCGGCTATTAGACAAATTCCCATCTCTTATTCTCTCACTTTGCAAATATAGCAAAGGCTGGTGGGCCGTTTCTACAATAATTTTCTCGCCCTGTATATAGCTGCGGAAATTTTGTAGAGCCCATACAGTAGATAAGAGGGCTTTTTCGCAATCGTTAAACTTTATTTCTACTGGGGATAGATTTTTGCTCGCATAAGCAATGGCTTTGTTCAAATTATCATGCTTTTGGTATAACACAGCACTCATGCTTACATCTGTGTACCCTGTTTCTAAGTAGAAAGGTTTACCACCTTCAGGGTACGCTAAGCAAGGTGCTTGAGTGAGTTTTCTCTTCAGCTCTCTGATGGCTGTCTCTTGAGACTCACTCCAGTGCCATTTCACATCCTTCTTTAGAAGAAGTAGTAGTGGTTTAGCTAATTCCGCATAATTATCAATGAATTTGCGAGAATAATTCGTCATACCCAGGAATGATCTCAATTCCTTTAAGTTAGTTGGGTTTTTAGAATTCACTATAGCTTCCACCTTTTTCTTCTGGGGATTTAATCCATCAGAGGTAACTTCATGTCCCAAGAAGTTTACACGAGTGCGGCACCATTGAGCTTTTCGCAGGGATAATTTGACACCTGCCCTTTTAAGTTGGCTGAGGACATGTTTAAGTTCTGTGATGTGTTTTTCAAAGTCGGTGCTTTTGATTAAAACATCATCAACATAAGATAAGGTCCCCCTTTCCAGTGCGTCAGGCATAGCCTTATGCATGAATACAGCAAATTCATGTCCAGAATTTATGTATCCAAATGGAAGTCTCTGGAATGCATATTGGACCTTTTGGAAGGAGAATGCTAGCTTATATTGGTCCTCTTCATGTACCTTTATGGTCCAATATCCCTGTGCACAATCAATGGCAGTGAATATTTTGGATCCTTGCATTTGTGCTAGGCACTGGTCAATGTATGGTACAGGCCAGCCAGACATGTATACTCGTTTGTTTAGCTGTCTTAAGTCAGCACACAAACGCCATTGTCCATTGGGCTTAAGGACACCTAGAATAGGATTATTATAAGAGCTGTGCACCTGTCTGATAATACCTCTTTCTTCCAAATTCCTTATGATCTCTGCAAGAGAATCATATGAGGCTAAGGGAAGTCTGTATTGTTTGACAAATACAGGTGGTGCATCGGGATCTGTTTGTATTCTTGCAATGTGCAAGTCTGTAGTACCACAGTCATAAGAATCCTTAGCAAAAATATCCTTGTACTCCATCAGGAGTTCTCGCAGCTGTTGGCGTTCATCATCGCTGGAACAGCCATTAGCTAAGGATATTTGCTCTTCGACTATTTGCTGAAATCCTGGAAAGATTTCAGGCTGTCCTATTTCATAGGCTTCTTCCAGTCTAGAGGTGAGATCCCCTTGATTATAATTTACATTGCTCCCATGACTCTGGGTATTGGGGTAATCTTGCTGTTTGATTGGCTGATCAAACACTAGAGAGGCTTCTTCAATTTTACAGATGCCTTCCTCTGAGCTGAAGGGATAAATAGACTGAATATTAAATAGACCCTCTGGCATAGATGCAAAGGATTGTTCTATTAATTGTTCTTCAGTTAGGTATCCTTCAGGTATTAGCCCAATTACATTATTCTGGAATCCAAAAGTGTAATAACTTGATTCCAGTGCATATCCTATGGTAGTTCCCTTGGATAATGTTATATCCTGTGGGGTCATGTTATGCACAATAATATTTATTGGAACAGTTCCAATATTCACCATAGGAGTGTAGGTTACTGAGACACCCAGATTTTGTATTCTATGGGAGAGGCAAATCAGTGTTTCAGAAGTTTTTAATTTCTGACCTCTCTTTACCTGTAAGGGTAAAAGAAATTTATCAGCCCCAGCAGGAATTATAACATCGCTAGATACCTGCATATTCACAGCATATGGCAATTGCTGGTTTGATTTCAGGGCTGCATTTTCATCCTGAAATACTTCAGGGTCCCCCTTTAACCTGCTCCAGAGGCAAGAATTAATCAAATCTATTTGTATGGCATATCTATGTAAGATATCATTGCCAATGTATATTTGATTATGGGGAGTATTTAAAACTAAAAACAGGTGCTTCACTGACTTATTACCAATAGAGATAGATAATAAGCACTTAGCTGTGATGTTATAGCTTTCAGACCTGTCATCCAGGCCGTTGACACAGTGGTCTTGGGGAGAAAGATATTTAATCACTTTAGGTTCAGCTATTTGCGCTAATAAACCTTCGCTTATATAGCTAGCTTCCTGTTTTAAATTTATTTTAGCATACTTGGTTTTACCAAGGTCATGCACTTGTATAGGGATAAATAGATCCTCTTTAACTCTCTCAATCCCTGTGAGGTATTGAGCATGGTCTCCCCCTTTAGGGATTTTAGGATCCCCCTTGTGGAGTGATATGGTTAATATATCGCCATCTAGGGAGATATTCGCTATTTTTCCGGGCGAAATTTTAAAAGTATTACCATCAGAGCCACTAAAAGGAGTCTGATCATCTATTTGTAGAATAGTGATTTCAGGTGTAGAGTTATTCCTGAAATGAATCTCCACAGCATCTGGTTTCTCTTCCACCACGTGACAGCTGTGTCGGGTGCGAGATGTACCAGATTTTTCATAATTGATAGGCCGTTTAACTTGCGACCAAATTACATTATTTATGCAATCAATTATGGTGCTTAATCGTTTCAGGAGATCACTACCAATAATTAAACGATCAGTTGGCAGATCCACTATAATGACAGGGTGTCTTATGACCCTGTTCCCCAATTTAAATTTTAACCAGGCAGTACCGTAAACTTTTAGGGAGTCACCCCCAACACCTATTAGAGAACCGTCAAATTCTTTTATTTTAGGTTTGTGGGGTGTTAGCTCATTTAGCTGTGTGTAGTATCTGTGGGATAGGATAGTTGCCTGTGACCCAGTGTCAATTAATCCCCTGATAGGGTTGGAGACTGAATCTTGCAGCTCAACTAGTACATAATATCTTCCTGCAGTTTCTATCATTTCACACATAAAATTTGCATTCTCATACATTTGTGGGCTTCGCCACGTATTACCTGAGTTTGCCATGCTTTCCGATGCAGAAGAAGCTTCATACCTACCTGTTTCCTCTATGACAGGGTCGGCTGGATTCTTTTGTACTGCATCTGTGGAAACAAGGTTAAGAGAGAGCTGCAAAGGAAGAGATTTGTTAACTTTTTCCGGCTGATGTCGCTCATTGTCACAGCTAATTTGTCCGTTTCCGGTCTGTGGGGAGATAACATAATTAGTATCATTGATATTTATTACTACATTTTGTATATCTCTCCCCTCCCCTTCAGGTGATACTGCAGTATTTATGACTGTGCCTGTGGTCCACTGCTGACCACTGGCTGTACCCCTAAAAAAGTATTGTTCGGTTGCTGAGCCGTAGATTTTTGACTCATATTAGCGATTTGTTCACTCAACCGATTTAATTGGGTAAACAGCATATCTACCTGATTGTACAAATTACCTCTACCCCTGGGCCTATCTCTTGGTGCCCCATTGTACTGATTCCTGGACCATTGGGTTCCCTCAGAATCAGGGCCACTATTTCTATTCTGGCGTGGTTGCCCCTGGGGTTCAGCTTGTTCAGCATTAGTACTTTGGGGAGCATTATATACCTGGGGTGTCTGGTTACCCTGAGAATATCTTCGCCGTCTATTGTATCTACCCTTGCGCGGATACCAATTATTCGGTGAGTATTCTCTTTGTGAGTAATTATTCACCTGATTATGTCCCCCACTTTGGTTATAGTCTCCCTGCGCCTCAACCTGTGTAGGGGGAGGGGCAGAATTAAACCTCTGTGGAGATGGCCTGTTTTGACTGGCCACCTCTGCATAAGTTCTCTTGTTAGACTCCAAATTGAGGGGTTTAGGTGACACCCTAGTTTCTGCTACAATTTTGGGTTTTGATTCCTTTTTAACCCCCTGCTCACTGGACTGCTGAATAGAGTATAATTTTGTACTCTCTTTGATCAGCCATTCCAATGAGCAGTCCTCATCAAAATCTCTAGCTAAGTTAATTTTGATGGGTGTAGGCAGTGCTTCAAAAAATAAATTTACAAATTCTGAGCCGTCAAATTTGGGATTATCTTCAGCCATACTGTACGCATTTTTCAATACAGAAAGGAATTCGATTGGACTCTGATTCGCACGACACTTTAAACCATATACCGCTATCTTCGCAGCAGTTTTAGTGCGATATTGCCCGAATTCTTTTCTGCATTGTCGTTTTACCCCATTCCAGGAATGAATATTCATATCCTTTAGTGAGGCAAAGAATTTGTGATGCTTACTGTCAAATACCCAAGGTAGAAATTCAATTTTCAATTTCTCACTTGTAACATTCATTATAGCTAACGCATTTTCAAAAGCCTGTAAATGATCAATTACAGATGTTGTTCCCTTATTGGAGAATATAGGTACTGCGCGTTGTACGAAGGTGATTATTTTATGGGAATCATAGACTTTATCAGACTTATTTTGGGACTCTCTGTTAGAGTTTCCCTCCCCCGCATCAGCTGCGCTACAGCTGTCCTCTGGATTTACATCCTGAGGGGATTGTCTATTTGGGAAATCTACTTCTGACCCGTTAGGGGTCATTTGTCTATGTTGTTCTATATATTTTCGTACCTCGTCCCTGACGCGTTCGCTAAAGGAGTTAGCATTATCTGTATTATTCTCATTGCTAATATAGGGGTTTTCATTATGGCGATATGACCTTTTTAAATCGCTTAATTCTCTCTGGCTTTGCGCAAGCTGTTTATTTAAATCTTGTATCTGCGCGATTAAGTCCATATTGTGCTTATCTAAGGTGGCTAGGTTTTGGGCAAATTCATCCATTTTATTTTTGGCTATTTTTAAACCCTCTTCGCGTCTGCGCGAGGAACGAATACTATTTTCTAGCTCCTGTATTTGCAATCGTTTGTCCGTGACACAAAACGACATTTCGTCAATTATGCATATTAAAAGGGGCCAGGATTTTAGTATTAGTTCGTCTCGCTTTTTGGGAGCTTCGCATTGATTAATCATTAATAATTCCTGGAAGAATTCATTCTCTTCATTCCACATATTATTATTAACGGTAATATTTTTAGCCCTAGTTTCAAGCATATCCATAAAATCATTTAATTCACCCGCAATATTAAACTTCCCTTTAAGGTAACTTAAGATATCTTTCTTAAGGACCTGACCTTTAGTAATAGGTATGGTTATGGGACCAATTTCATTGCTATGTATAGAATTAAATGAGTCACTTCTGGCTACAGACATTATTGTATTGGTTTAGTATTTATTTAACTAAAATGCTAATACAATTTTTGCCAATAAAAAGAGAGAAAAAATTTTATATTTCAAAAAAAAAAAAAAAATATATTATTAATTTTGAAATATGAAAAATTAATATTCCGAAATATGAAAAATTAATATTTTTGATTAACTTTGAAAATATGAAAAATTTATATTTTTGATTAATTTTGAAATATGAAAAATTAATATTTTTATTAATTTTTCAAAATTAATCTTTAATAATATTTCAAGATATTAATGTCAATCTCGAAATATGAAAATTAATATTTCAACTTTTCAAAAAAAATTATATCTTCGAAATATGAATTTTTTTTTTTTTCTCTTTTATAATAATTTCTATTTACTTACAAATATATTATATCAATTATGATGGATATTATTAAATCTCATGCAATGCCTCCAATTATTATGTCAGTATATTTATGAAAATCTTAGCAGTGCTATCCAAATAATATATATAAGTTTATGGCAGGGTTATAAACACAATACAAAGAAATAGAAACCCTTATCAACCATGCACCTACTAGACCATACAATTAATATAAATATCTGAATTCTTTTATTTAGTTAATATCCATAAACATATTGAACTATATTTGCAGTAAAAGGAAACTAAATAAAAGTTTATATGCGTAAAACCAACTCTTAAGATATGCTATCCTTCTTACAAAACCCAGAAAAATATACCTTCACAATTCAGCCTTATTTATTTAACACAATGGGACTAAAAACCTTTAACATCCAAGCAATACAATTCTAAACAGTGTTTATAAAACAATAGGATAAAATATATATTCTGCTATTTAACTGCAATTTATCCTAATACAAAATTAACCGACAATATCAGAACTTGTATAGATGAGTTACTTAGCCAATTCAGACACAGATTTGAACAATACCTAGGCTTATAACTACCAATTTAAAATACAATATACTTCACCAATTTTGAACCAATTCGTAGCGGTCTTTAGGTCATCTCATTTGAAAGAAGGTTTTTGCACAAATCAAGGATAAGTTTTAAGCTCCTTGCTGAAGTGAACTTTTTTTTTTTTTCAGGTATATCGCAGCCAAAATCAGATCACTAATTTTCAACAAGTTACAGACAACTCTCTCTTGTGCATTCAACACTCCCATTATATAATCATTGATGACATCATGTGGGTGGCACTACGGGAGCTGACCTTCCCATTGGTTATCTGGGAAGTCTAAATCGGATTGGCCCTTGGAAATTTCATTTTTAACAGCCAGAAAGAACCTTCTGGCTGTAGTTCTCGCAACATAACACCAGGTGGCAGCATACAGTACAACATAGCAATACAATACAGCATTTCTGACATTTTTAAGCAAGTTAATTTTTTTTTTTATAAAATGGTTATTTAATCAGATTACACTCTCTGCATTAATCATATATAACCCCAATTACAGATGGTTAATATTAGGTTATTTTTTTCTGATTATTCTGATACCAAATATGTTATATTATTAACATTTTATTATATCAAGGCAATTTAATACTGCTAATTAGTAGCTTAAAATGCATTACAATTTTATCGGTATCCTGGCATTTATATGTGAATAATAGCTTATTTTTAATTCAGTATTGTACTGTATTCCAAGTGAATCCTGTCTATGTAGATCTGAAATAAGAAAATAAATGTTAATAATCACTTCTCTTCAGGTCCATAAACATCTATTCATGTTTTTAAACACACAGAGGCTAAGTAAGATCTTTTGTGTTTTCAAAACATATACATCATTTCTATGTATATCTGAATTTATTTCCTATATAAATATCCCCTGCAGCAATCATCCACCTAATACAATGTGCTTAATTTTAATATATATATATCATGAATCATAATGTAAGTCATTTGTCTTCACTGTATTATCCTAACATTCTAACTTTTCAGTAACTTCAGTTGCCAGACTTTTTGTCTCATACTCACCACATGGGGTCAATCCATGAGGAGTTGTAAGAGTCTTTAAAACAGCATATTTCCTGTTTAGCCAGCAGTGCAGATGAGTATTTGATTTTATTTGTGTCACCTTCCCCCAAGAGGGGTTTTTGCAGTAAGTCTTCAAATAGAGATTCAGTGAGATAGAACTGTTGTATCACACGTGTCAAATTCCAAAGGGGTCCTTGAACACATTCTTTTCTCACCTCACCAAATGTTCTGAGGTTATAAAAATCTGCATATATAGTCAAATGAATAGGGTCACTGAGCTATTTCCTTTAGAAAAGAAATGTTTGTGTTTCAAAAAGGCTCTACTGATCGTCAATCCTGATAGACGTGTATTAGAAGCTGTGTTCAACAAACTCATGTTTAATTAATCCTGAGTTCTCATCTAACATATACAGTGTATAAAATATACATATATATATATATATATATATATATGTACACATATGTAATATTCATCATAATATTCATATACTCTGACAGTCCACAAGGGTTCCCTTTCTGGGAACAATAATAGATTCTGTGGAAATGAAGATTTTTCTGACAGAGGTCAGAAAGTTAAAGCTTCTAAACGCTTGTCGAGTTCTTCAATCTATTCCTCAGCCTTCCATAGCTCAGTGCATGAAGGTAATAGGACTAATGGTTGCAGCAATGGACGTGGTTCCTTTTGCTCGAATTCATTTAAGACCATTGCAACTGTGCATGCTCAATTAGTGGAATGGGGATTATGCAGACTTGTCTCCCCAGATTCAAGTAGACCAGGTAAGCAGAGACTCACTCCTCTGGTGGTTGACTCAGGATCACCTGTCTCAGGGAATGAGTTTCCGCAGACCAGAGTGGGTCATTGTCACGACCGACGCCAGTCTCTTAGGCTGGGGCGCGGTCTGGGACTCCCTGAAAGCTCAGGGTCTATGGTCTCGGGAAGAGTCTCTTCTCCCGATAAACATTTTGGAACTGAGAGCGATATTCAATGCGCTCCTGGCCTGGCCTCAACTAGCGAAGGCCAGATTCATAAGATTTCAGTCGGATAACATGACATGATGACTGTAGCGTACATCAATCATCAGGGGGGAACAAAGAGTTCCTTGGCGATGAGAGAGGTATCCAAGATCATCAAATGGGCGGAGGATCACTCCTGCCATCTATCTGCAATTCACATCCCAGGAGTAGACAACTGGGAGGCGGATTATTTGAGTCGTCAGACTTTCCATCCGGGGGAGTGGGAACTTCATCCGGAGGTCTTTGCCCAGTTAACTCAACTATGGGGCATTCCAGATATGGATCTGATGGCGTCTCGTCAGAACTCCAAGGTTCCTCGCTACGGGTCCAGATCCAGGGATCCCAAGGCGACACTAGTGGATGCATTGGTGGCGCCTTGGTCGTTCAATCTAGCTTATGTGTTTCCACCGTTCCCTCTCCTTCCCAGGCTTGTAGCCAGGATCAAACAGGAGAAGGCCTTGGTGATTCTAATAGCTCCTGCATGGCCACGCAGGACTTGGTATGCAGACCTGGTGAATATGTCATCGGCTGCACCATGGAAGCTACCTTTGAGGCAGGATCTTCTAGTACAAGGTCCATTCGAACATCCAAATCTAGTCTCTCTGCAACTGACTGCTTGGAAATTGAACGCTTGATTCTATCTAAGCGTGGGTTTTCAGATTCGGTTATAGATACTCTGGTTCAAGCCAGAAAACCTGTGACTAGGAAAATTTACCAGAAGATATGGAAAAAATATATCTGTTGGTGCGAATCCAAGAGATACTCTTGGAGTAAAATTAAAATTCCTAGGATACTTTCCTTTCTCGAAGAGGGTTTGGATAAAGGTTTGTCAGCTAGTTCTCTAAAAGGACAGATATTTGCTCTGTCTGTTTTGTTGCACAAACGTCTGGCAGCAGTGCCAGATGTACAGGAGTTTGTACAGGCGTTAGTCAGAATCAAGCCTGTCTACAGACCTATGACTCCTCCATTACTAGTTACTATCTTGGAAAGTTCTGTTTTTGGTTGCTATTTCTTCTGCTAGAAGAGTTTCTGAATTATCTGCTTTGCAGTGTACTTCTCCCTATCTGGTATTCCATACAGATAAGGTAGTTTTACGTACCAAGCCTGGTTTTCTTCCAAAAGTGGTTTCCAACAGGAATATTAACCAGGAAATAGTTGTTCCTTCTCTGTGTCGGAATCCAGTTTCGAAGAAGGAACGTTTGTTACATAACCTAGATGTGGTTCGTGCTTTAAAATTCTATTTAGAAGCAACAAAGGATTTCAGACAGACATCATCCTTGTTTGTCGTCTATTCTGGTAAGAGGAGAGGGCAGAAAGCTACTGCTACTTCTCTTTCTTTTTGGCTGAAAAGCATCATCCGATTGGCTTATGAGACTGCCGGACGGCAGCCTCCTGAACGAATTACAGCTCACTCTACTAGAGCTGTGGCTTCCACATGGGCCTTCAAAAATGAGGCTTCTGTTGAACAGATCTGTAAGGCAGCGACTTGGTCTTCTCTGCATACTTTTGCCAAATTTTACAAATTCGATACTTTTGCTTCTTCGGAGGCTGTTTTTGGGAGAAAGGTTTTGCAAGCTGTGGTGCCTTCCGTTTAGGTTACCTGACTTGTTCCCTCCCTTCATCCGTGTCCTAAAGCTTTGGTATTGGTTCCCACAAGTAAGGATGAAGCCGTGGACCGGACACACCAATGTAGGAGAAAACAGAATTTATGTTTACCTGATAAATTTCTTTCTCCTACGGTGTGTCCGGTCCACGGCCCGCCCTGGCTTTTAGTCAGGTTTAAAATTTTTATTTTTTGTACACTACAGTCACCACGGCACCTTATGGTTTCTCCTTTTTCTCCTAACCGTCAGTCGAATGACTGGGGGGCGGAGCCAGAGGGGGGGCTATATGGACAGCTTTTGCTGTGTGCTCTCTTTGCCATTTCCAGTAGGGAATGAGAATATCCCACAAGTAAGGATGAAGCCATGGACCGGACACACCGTAGGAGAAAGAAATTTATCAGGTAAACATAAATTCTGTTATTAATGCACACACCACGCCCAGATTGTGCAGAATACGTTCCTTCTGAGAAGGATTAGGACACAAGGAAGGAACAACATTCTCCTGATTAATGTTCCGATCTGAAACTACTTTAGGAAGAAACCCTAACTTAGTACGCAAAACTACCTCATCCAAATGAAAAATAAGGTAAGGAGACTCATACTGTAATGCCGAGAGCTCTGAAACTCTACAAGCAGATGAAATAGCAACAAGAAACAAAACTTTCCAAGATAACAACTTAATATCTAAGGAATGCATAGGCTCAAACTAAGCCCCTTGAAGAACCTTAAGAACTAAATTTAGACTCCAGGGAGGAGTAACTGGCTTGAACACAGGCCTGATCTTGACCAAGGCCTGACAAAACGATTGCACATCTGGGACGTCCGCCAGACGTTTATGTAACACAATAGACAAAGCAGATATTTGACCCCTTAGGGAACTTGTCGATAAACCCTTCTCCAAACCTTCTTGGAGAAAGAACAGAATTCTAGGAATCCTAACTCTACTCAAAGAGTAGCCCTTGGATTCACACCAATACAGAGCGTCCCTCAACCCATATCTTAGATAAAATTACGTGTTCAATCTCCAAGCAGTCAGCTTCAGAGAAATTAGATTTGGATGAAGGAAGGGCCATGAAGTAGAAGGTCCTTTTTCAATGGAAGTCTCCAAGTTGGAAGAGATTACATCTCCACCAGGTCTGCATACCAAATCTTGCGAGGCCACGCCAGAGAACGAGGATCAACAACACCCTTTACTGTTTGATTCGAGCAATGACCCGAGGAAGAAGAGTGAATGGGGGAAATAGGTATGCGAGACTAAAATTTCAAGGTACCGCCAGAGCGTCCATCAGCACAGCCTGAGGGTGCCTTGACCTCAACCCATACCTCGGAAGCTTGGTATTCTGCCGAGATGCCATGAGATCCAATTCTGGCTGACCCCATTTGAGAATCAGGCTGGAAAACACTTCCGGATGGAGTTCCCACTCCCCTGGGTGAAAGGTCTGTCTGCTCAGGAAGTCCGCCTCCCAGTTGTCTACTCCTGGGATGTGGATCGCCGACAGACAGCAGTTGTGGGTCTCCGCCCACTTAATTATCTTGGCTACCTCTGTCATGGCCAAGGAACTCCGAGTTCCTCCCTGATGGTTGATGTAAGCCACAGAAGTTATGTTGTCCGACTGGAACCTGATGAATCGTGCCGAGGCTAACTGAGGCCAGGCCAGAAGAGCATTGAAGATTGCTCTCAGCTCCAGAATGTTTATGGGGAGAACAGACTCCAA
This sequence comes from Bombina bombina, assembly GCF_027579735.1. Taxonomy (NCBI): domain Eukaryota; kingdom Metazoa; phylum Chordata; class Amphibia; order Anura; family Bombinatoridae; genus Bombina; species Bombina bombina. Next base: position 918,964,579 of record NC_069503.1, read on the forward strand.
CCGAGTCCATGTTCCCTGAGCCTTTAGAGAGCCCCAGACTGCTCCCCATCCCAAAAGGCTGGCATCCATTGTCACAATCACCCAGGTGGGTCCGCGGAAGCAGGTTCCCTGGGAGAGATGGTCCTGAGACAACCACCAAAGAAGCTGAACATCCCGAACCCAAGCCTGAGCGAAGAAAGAAAGTCTGCCCCCCACAAGATCTGGTCTCGGACCATGCTGTTTTTGAAGTTTTGAAAAGAACGAAAATTGCTCTTACGTCCCTTCTGCTTATTTATCTTGTCCTGAGGGAGAAAATGACCCTTTCCTCCCGTAATGTCATAAATTATTTCCGCCAATCCTGGCCCAAACAAAGTCTTCCCCTTGTAGGGAATAGCCAAAAGCTTAGACTTATATGACACATCTTAACAATAAGGCTCTGCGGGCCAGCACAGCAAAACCAGAAATCTTTGCATCCGTAATAAAGGAATTGGCTAACTTAAGGGCCTTGATCCTATCCTGGATCTCTTCAAGGGGAGTGTCTGTCCTAACAGAATCAGACAACGCTTCAAACCAGTATGCCGCCGCATTAGTGTCGGTAGCAATGCACACAGCAGGTTGCCATTGTAAACCTTTGTGTACATACATTTTCTTAAGTAACCCCTCTAATTTTTTGTCCATAGGATCCTTAAAAGAACAACTATCCTCTATGGGAATAGGGTCCTTTTAGCCAGAGTGAAAATTGCCCCTTCCACCTTGGGTACTTTCTGCCAAAACTCATTAATAGAATCTGATATAGGAAACATCTAAATATTTGTTTAGCTTACTGGATTTCTTAGGATTGACTACGACCATGGTGTCGCTGTCGTCCAGTGTAGGTAAAACTTCCTTAACTAACAGACAGAGGTGTTCTAGCTTAAACCTGAAGGATACAACTTCAGTATCAGCAGAAGGAATTACACTGTCTGAGTCTGAGATTTCACCCTCAGATGCTACCGAAGTATCCTCCTCCTCAGGCTTCTAGGAGGGGGTATTCGAAAGAGCAACAACTGCGTCAGTAACCTCACTTACAGATTGTTTACTTTTCCTCTTGCGCTTTCCCTGCAGCATCAGAAACCGCAGAGGACATGAGGGAAGCGATGTCTTGCAATGTAACTCCAGGTGGAGTAAGAAAAAACGCAGGGCACTGGAAGAGTGGACGATAATTTTGGGACATATGGAGGAGAAAGCTGCGGCATATCTTGAACATTGTCAGAAGACACCTGAACAGCATCCGCCCTAGACAATGTTGGCTCAGAAAAAAGTCTATCACTCTCAATACATGAGGAACAGAAAGGGATTGGTGGTTCAACATTAGCATCAAAACATAAAGAACATGTAACATCTTGCAGGGCCTCTTGGTCCATCTTTATTCACCAAGTAAACTGAATAAATAGATAACTTATATTTTATTAAGAAAATACCTCACAAAAAAAATGTTAATGTCTCTTTAAATTTTTAAAAATAAACTGCTTTATTTTTCAGCAAAAAAATAAATTAACATAAGGAAAAATTAAATACTCTGGACACCTTTACACCTCAGCTTAACTTTGCTGAGGTGCTTACCTGCCTGACAAACACCGGAGTGTATACACTGTTAGTTGATCCGGACTCAACCTCTTTATTTCTCAAATGGAGTCTGTACTACTGCCAAAAACTGTGACAAAGCTTTCCTTGTCACGGAACACAGGAAGTATGAGGAAGAAGTGCGCAACAAAATTTGGCGCTTCCGTTAACCCCGCTCATCGTGGGCGTTACAAGAAAAACTTCCCTGTGTCAAAATTATAGTAATGCCGTTTGTTTCATTATCATTACTAAGTAAAAACACCACCTCTGAGCCTGCTCCACGTCCCCAGTGCCTGCTAATACTGCCCTTAATAAAATATTCTCCAAGCCCTAGGAGAACTTTTCTTTTGTCCCAGAATTTGATTAAATTAATTCAAAGTGCCATCTTTTATTCTGAATAACGTTCACAGAAAATAAAAAGTCAGCACTTACCTTTATAAATCTGCCCGGCAGCAAGGCAGCTCACTAGGTTTGAGAGGCAAGATCCCTCACATGGACCTGTGGAAAAAATGCAGACTGAATAATCTTACTTAGACTTTGAAAATAGGACAGCATCAGTATATAGGAGGCGAGGTGACGATTAAACCCCACAAGTTCCCATTGCTCTAAAGCCACCACTGCTCTACTGAAGAGACTGATATGGACTACAGCTACACCCAAGGACAAAGCAGCACAATCTTGCACTACTTAAAAAATAATAAAAACATAATTTATGCTTACCTGATAAATTTATTTCTCTTGTAGTGTGTTCAGTCCACGGGTCATCCATTACTTATGGGATATATTCTCCTTCCCAACAGGAAGTTGCAAGAGGATCACCCAAGCAGAGCTGCTATATAGCTCCTCCCCTCACATGTCATATCCAGTCATTCGACCGAAACAAGACGAGAAAGAAGAAACTATAGGGTGCAGTGGTGACTGGAGTTATAATTTAAAATTTAGAACCTGCCTCAAATAGACAGGGCGGGCCGTGGACTGAACACACTACAAGAGAAATAAATTTATCATCAGGTAAGCATAAATTATGTTTTCTCTTGTTAAGTGTGTTCAGTCCACAGGTCATCCATTACTTATGGGATACCAATACCAAAGCTAAAGTACACGGATGATGGGAGGGACAAGGCAGGAACATTAAACAGAAGGAACCACTGCCTGTAGAACCTTTCTCCCAAAAACAGCCTCCGAAGAAGCAAAAGTGTCAAATTTGTAAAATTTGGAAAAAGTATGAAGTGAAGACCAAGTTGCAGCCTTGCAAATCTGTTCAACAGAGGCCTCATTCTTAAAGGCCCAGGTGGAAGCCACAGCTCTAGTGGAATGAGCTGTAATTCTTTCAGGAGGCTGCTGTCCAGCAGTCTCATAGGCTAAGCGTATTATGCTACGAAGCCAAAAAGAGAGAGAGGTAGCCGAAGCCTTTTGACCTCTCCTCTGACCAGAGTAAACGACAAACAGAGAAGAAGTTTGTCGAAAATCTTTAGTTGCCTGTAAGTAGAACTTCAGAGCACGGACCACGTCTAGATTATGCAAAAGACGTTCCTTCTTTGAAGAAGGATTAGGACATAAGGATGGAACAACAATCTCTTGATTGATATTCTTGTTAGAAACAACCTTAGGTAAAAACCCAGGTTTAGTACGCAGGACTACCTTGTCTGAATGAAAGATCAGATAAGGAGAATCACAATGTAAGGCAGATAACTCAGAGACTCTTCGAGCCGAGGAAATAGCCATCAAAAACAGAACTTTCCAAGATAAAAGCTTAATATCAATGGAATGAAGGGGTTCAAACGGAACACCCTGAAGAACTTTAAGAACCAAGTTTAAGCTCCAAGGAGGAGCAACAGCTTTAAACACAGGCTTAATCCTAGCCAAAGCCTGACAAAAAGCCTGGACGTCTGGATTCTCTGCCAGACGCTTGTGTAAAAGAATAGACAGAGCAGAAATCTGTCCCTTTAGTGAACTAGCGGATAAGCCCTTTTCTAAACCCTCTTGTAGAAAAGACAATATCCTAGGAATCCTAACCTTACTCCATGAGTAACTCTTGGATTCACACCAATATAAATATTTACGCCATATCTTGTGGTAAATTTTTCTGGTAACAGGTTTCCGAGCCTGTATTAATGTATCAATAACCGAATCCGAAAACCCATGCTTTGATAGAATCAAGCGTTCAATTTCCAAGCAGTCAGCCTCAGAGAAATTAGGTTTGGATGGTTGAAAGGACCCTGATTTAGAAGGTCCTGCCTCAGGGGTAGAGACCATGGTGGACAGGACGACATGTCCACTAGGTCTGCATACCAGGTCCTGCGTGGCCCCACAGGCGCTATCAGAATCACCGATGCTCTCTCCTGTTTGATCCTGGCAATCAGTCGAGGTAGCAATGGAAAAGGTGGAAACACATAAGCTATGTTGAAAACCCAAGGGGCTGCTAGTGCATCTACCAGCACCGCTCCCGGGTCCCTGGACCTGGATCCGTAACAAGGAAGCTTGGCGTTCTGGCGAGACGCCATGAGATCCAGATCCGGTTTGCCCCAATGATGAATCAGTTGGGCAAATACCTCCGGGTGAAGTTCCCACTCCCCCGGATGAAAAGTCTGGCGACTTAAAAAATCCGCCTCCCAGTTCTCCACGCCTGGGATGTAGATCGCTGACAGGTGGCAAGAGTGAGACTCTGCCCAGCGAATTATCTTCGAGACTTCCAACATCGCTAGGGAACTCCTGGTTCCCCCTTGATGATTGATGTAAGCCACAGTCGTGATGTTGTCCGACTGAAATCTGATGAACCTCAGTGTTGCCAACTGAGGCCAAGCTAGAAGAGCATTGAATATTGCTCTTAATTCTAGAATGTTTATTGGGAGGAGTTTCTCCTCCTGAGTCCACGATCCCTGAGCCTTCAGGGAGTTCCAGACTGCTCCCCAGCCTAGTAGGCTGGCATCTGTCGTTACAATCGTCCAATCTGGTCTGCGAAAAGTCATTCCTTTGGACAGATGAACCCGTGACAACCACCAGAGAAGAGAATCTCTGGTCTCCTGGTCCAGATTTAGCAAAAGGGACAGATCCGAGTAATCCCCGTTCCATTGACTTAGCATGCATAGTTGCAGCGGTCTGAGATGTAGGCGCGCAAATGGCACTATGTCCATTGCCGCGACCATTAAGCCGATTACTTCCATGCACTGAGCTACTGATGGGCTTGGAATGGAGTGAAGGACACGGCAAGCATTGAGAAGCTTTGATAACCTGGACTCCGTCAGGTAAATCTTCATCTCTATAGAATCTATAAGAGTCCCTAGAAAAGGGACCCTTGTGAGTGGTAACAGAACTCTTTTCTACGTTCACTTTCCACCCATGCGACCTCAGAAATGCTAGAACTATCTCTGTATGAGACTTTGCATCTTGAAAACTTGATGCTTGTATCAGAATGTCGTCTAGGTACGGAGCCACCGCTATGCCTCGTGGTCTTAGTACCGCCAGAAGAGAGCCCAGAACCTTTGTAAAAATTCTCGGGGCCGTAGCTAACCCGAAGGGAAGTGCTACAAACTGGTAATGCCTGTCTAGAAAGGCAAACCTTAGGTACCGATAATGATCTTTGTGAATCGGTATGTGAAGGTAGGCATCCTTTAAATCCACTGTGGTCTTATATTGACCCTCTTGGATCATGGGTAGGATGGTCCGAATGGTTTCCATCTTGAACGATGGAACTCTTAGGAATTTGTTTAAGATTTTTAAATCTAAGATTGGTCTGAAGGTTCCCTCTTTCTTGGGAACCACAAACAGATTTGAATAAAACCCTTGCCCCTGTTCCGTCCGCGGAACTGGGTGGATCACTCCCATCACTAAGAGGTCTTGTACACATTGTAGAAATGCCTCTTTCTTTACTAGGTTTGTTGATAACCTTGACAGATGGAACCTCCCTTGTGGAGGAGAAGTTTTGAAATCCAGAAGGTATCCCTGAGATATAATTTCCAACGTCCAGGGATCCTGTACATTCCTCTCCCAGGCCTGGGCGAAGAGAGAGAGAGTCTGCCCCCCACTAGATCCGTCTCCAGAAAGGGGGCCCTGACTTCATGCTGTCTTAGGGGCGGAAGTAGGCTTTCTGGCCTGCTTGCCCTTGTTCCATGACTGGTTGCCTTTCCAACCCTGTCAGTAACGAGCATTTGTTCCTTCCTGTTCTGGAGCGGAGGAAGTTGATGCTGCTCCTGCCTTGAAATTACGAAAGGCACGAAAATTAGACTGTTTGGCCTTCGATTTGGCCCTGTCCTGAGGAAGGGTGTGGCCCTTACCTCCAGTAATGTCAGCAATAATTTCCTTCAAGCCGGGCCCGAATAAGGTCTGCCCTTTGAAAGGAATGTTTAGTAATTTAGACTTAGAAGTTACATCTGCTGACCAGGATTTAAGCCAAAGCGCTCTGCGCGCCTGTATGGCGAATCCGGAATTTTTAGCCGTAAGTTTGGTTAAATGCACTACCGCATCCGAAACAAACGCATTAGCCAGCTTAAGGGTTCTAATCTTGCTCAGAGACTCATCCAATGGTGCTGTGCGAATCGCCTCTTCCAGAGACTCAAACCAGAATGCCGCTGCAGCAGTGACAGGCGCAATGCATGCAAGAGGCTGTAATATAAAACCTTGTTGAACAAACATTTTCTTAAGATAACCCTCTAATTTTTTATCCATTGGGTCTGAGAAAGCACAGCTATCCTCCACCGGGATAGTGGTACGCTTGGCTAAAGTAGAAACTGCTCCCTCCACCTTAGGGACCGTCTGCCATAAGTCTCGTGTGGTGGCGTCTATAGGGAACATTTTTCTAAATATCGGAGGAGGGGAAAAAGGCACACTGGGTCTATCCCACTCCTTACTAATAATCTCTGTAAGCCTCTTTGGTATAGGAAAAACGTCAGTACACACCGGCACCGCGTAGTATTTATCCAGCTTACATAATTTCTCTGGGATTGCCACAGTGTCACAATCATTCAGAGCCGCTAACACCTCCCCTAGCAACACGCGGAGGTTCTCAAGCTTAAATTTAAAATTTGAAATTTCTGAATCCGGTCTCCCCGAATCAGAACCGTCACCCACAGAATGAAGCTCTCCGTCCTCATGTTCTGCAAATTGTGACGCAGTATCAGACATGGCTCTCGTGTCATCGGCGCGCTCTGTCCTTAACCCAGAACTGTCGCACTTGCCTCTTAACTCGGGCATATTGTATAATACTTCTTTCATAACATTAGCCATATCATGTAAAGTGATTTGTAAGGGCCTTGATGTACATGGCGCCTCAATCTCACGCACCTCCCGAGCGGGAGACGAAGGTACTGACACGTGAGGAGAGTTAGACGGCATAACTGCCCCCTCGTTGTCTGGTGATAATTTTTTAATCGGTACAGATTGATTTTTCAAAGTAACATCAATACAATTGGTACACATATTTCTATTGGGCTCCACAACGGCTTTTAAACATAATGAACAAGCAGATTCCTCTGTATCAGACATGTTTAAACAGACCAGCAATGAAGCTAGCAAGCTTGGAAAATACTTTCAATAAGTTTGCAAGCAATATAAAAAACGCTGCAGCGCTTTTAAAAAAAAAAAAAAATTGAGTAACAAAGAACTAATTCAGTTATAGTCAACAATTCTTTAAATGTATTAATTAGCAGAGGATTGCACCCATTAGCAACAGGATGATTAACCCCTCAGTACCCAAAAAAACGGATATCAAATTAATATTAAACGTTTTTATCACAGTCTAACACACTGTCACAGGTCTGCTGTGACTGATTACCTCCCTCAAAAACGAATTTTGAAGACCCCTGAGCTCCCTAGAGACGTCCTGGATCAAGGAGGAAGAAGCAGGAAGACTGTGCTAGAATTTTAACTGCGCAACAAGGCGCTAAAAAGAGGCCCCTCCCGCTCATTTACAACAGTGGGAGACCTGATAAAACGGTTTCTAAGCAGAAATAAACGTTAGCCATGTGGAAAAAAATTCATGCCCAAAGGATTTATCACCAAAGTACCTCACAAAACGAATAACATGCCAGTAAACGTTTTGAAAATAAACTTCTTTAAATGTCATGTAAAGTTATCACTAAGCCTGCAACCAGTTGCTACCACTGCAGATAAGGCTTAAGCACTATTTCAGTATTAACAGTATTTTCACAGTCAAATTCTAGTCCCTAGAAAATAACTCTACTGTGCATACATTTATCAGCCTGATACCAGTCACTACTACTGCATTTAAGGCTGTACTTACATCATACGGGTAACAGCAGTATTTTCTTAGTCAATTCCATTCCCAGAAAATATTGTACTGCACATACCTCATTTGCGGGGGACCCCGCATGCTATTCCCATGTTCTGAAGTTACCTCAGAATGTCGAGAACAGCCAGTGGATCTTAGTTACGCCTGCTAAGATCATTGAAAACGCAGGCATATTCTTCTTCTAAATACTGCCTGAGAGAAAAACAGCACACTCCGGTGCCATTTAAAAATAACAAACTTTTGATTGAAGAAATAAATTAAGTATAAAACACCACTCCTCTCGCGGACCTCCTTCTATGTTGAGACTTGCAAGAGAATGACTGGATATGACATGTGAGGGGAGGAGCTATATAGCAGCTCTGCTTGGGTGATCCTCTTGCAACTTCCTGTTGGGAAGGAGAATATATCCCATAAGTAATGGATGACCCGTGGACTGAACACACTTAAGAGAAATCTTGCTTGAAGAATCTTTTTCTAACACCTAACTTTACCACTTCCTTGCTCTAACGTAGGCAAAGAGAATGACTGGGGTTGGAGGGAAGGGAGGTGATATTAAACAGCTTTGCTGTGGTGCTCTTTGACACCTCCTGCTGGCCAGGAGTGATATTCCCAATAGTAATTAGATGATCCGTGGACTCATCGTGTCATTAGAAAGAAATCCCATCTCTGTAAATAATACACGAAGAAGGTAACTCCTAGTGCATTACTACAGACAGTCTTACGGACACCATAAATATAAGTGGAGCCGTTATACTCAGCAAGACAAGCCTGAGGAAACGGTGTGCCTTGCTGGAAAACACGTTGCGGTTATGATGCTCTTGAGGGTGCTTTTATTCCCTCTATACTTCTGTTTTTAGCTTTGGTTTTAATAAACAGTATTTTGCACGAGCTGAGTTTCCATCTGTTGGATCATGGAGGAGCTGTTCAGTGAGCTGGGACAATGAGAATTCCCAGTAGGCATCTATTAGCACATTTGAGTGCTGCCATGTTTGTGAGTATAACGGCTTCACTTATGGTGTTCGTGAGACTGTCTGTAGTATTGCAATAGGAGGCGCCTTGTTTGTGTCTCATTTGCTCTTATGTTCAGAGAAGTTACATTTTGCCAATGTCCTTCATTTACATTGTAGGTGATTTTTTCACTAATTCATTATACTTTCTTTTAATGATGTCTATGCTTTTGTCACCTAATACTGTATTGATATAGTTTTTCTTTCCTGAACCTAGTATCCCTTGTTTCTGTTGAAACATTTCTGCTTGCTTTATTGTAAGCCCAGTAGCTGGCAGGCAGAGGACATATTCCTGCTAATAGTTTTTTTTTTTAATATTTCAGTCTACTGAATTATCTTGACTCAAATGACTATGGTTGGGTTTAGCTTGTAGTGGATGAAGGAAGCAGCATTTCCAAGGCAGCACATTGTCTTGAGACAACCCTGCCTATACATTGCATGAGAATAATTCCACATTTTTAGAACATAATATATATATATTTTTCTCATGCAGACATAACACATTTAATATTCTTACATAGGCATGGTAGATATTAAAGGGATATAAATGTGTAAAAACAAAATGCTCTATTGCAATTTCAGTATTTCTTGAATATAATTGTGTCAACTCCAGAGCAGCAATGCACTGAGAGCTAGCTGAACACATCTGGTGAGCCAATAGCAAGAGGCAGATGTGTGCAACCCCCAATCACCTTCTAGTGCACTGTCGATACTAAAAGAACAAAATAAACTAGATAACATAACATTAAAATTGCATGCTTTATCTGAACAATGAAAGTTTAATTTTGATTTGCATGACCATGTTAATGTGCGGGGTATGATCAGCCTCTTACTTTGCTGCTCACTTCTTACCTTAGGTTCTTGTAAATAACAGTACATGGCCTGAGTCACATCAGCAGCGTGAACTGCATTGTGATATGGATTTTGACTGTGGTAGTCTTCTTGAATCATAACTAAAATAGAATCATAACAGAAGACAATCCAGGTCACTAAAATGATTTACTTGAATAGGTAACCTTGTATTAACATTGACAAATACCCGCCCACACACAAAAAAGACACACACATTTGTAGGTTAATCTGACTAGTTGGTCTGTGAAATTCCTTGCATGAATGTGTAACCCTAGTAGAATATTTTCTTCTGTGATGGACACATTTTTGACCACTCTATGATCATGCAACCTGGTAATTTCACACACAGACATTTACTACTACAAAGTCCTGTCCACAATTCCAGACACAAGAATGTTATAAATCAGGCTGAATATTATCATTTGAATATAAACATTTAATGCTCTTTATAATATATATTTTTATTTAAAGAAAACATATAGCCAACCAAGAGAATTACACTGTATTGCTTTATGGAACTCCCGCTAACTTCCGTATTTCATTCTAAATCATTTAGGCTTACCAGTAGAATTTATAAAAGTCAAATACTACATGTTTAGAAATATTATGAACATTTGATATTTAGCTGAATGGTTTCCACTTACCTAAAAATCGTCTTAATTTCACCATGTCCAAGTGGAAGTACTCTATTAGACCTTGTTGGCTCAAGAGATGAAAAGTTAAGGTGACAAGACTGTTTCCTAGGAAAAGAGCAAAATAAAAAACGTCTTACTTTTGGTTTGTAGATCCATGTGTGTACACGTTGCCTCACTCTGTGAAAATAACAAAGGTTAATCACCCTTATCTAGAGTGAGGTTTACAATAAATTCTAATATATGGAGAAGAGGAAAAGATTCACTTTAGTGCATATTTGTAAGAAAGCAAAGAAAGCTATTTAACAAAAAAAAATAAAAAAAATAATAATGCATAAATGTATACAATTTTAAATACATGGTCGATGAGACTTGAAATCTCCAATTTTCTAACTTATTAGCCAGGTGGCATGAGAACTGGTTGACCTTTTAATTGTACATTTAGTAGGAGTCCAGGCGGTTTCATTCTATTTAAGAACCATGTGACTTCTATTCAAAACAATATCTATATGCAAATTAATTTCCTTTGGAATTTGTTTTTCATCTTAAAAACAATGCAAAAACACTACAGATACGATCAGGATGATTGACACCACCTGCTAGCGAATGTGCAGGGGGCGGCATTGGACAAGCATTTCTTGTTAAATGCTTGTGCAATGTTAAATCCCGACAGCGTACGCTGTTGGCATTTAGCGATGCAGGGCTGGCATGATTCGCTCGGGGTTTAATAAATTGACCCCAATGTCTAGATCTATGCATTATAGATAAATGCACAATTTTAAAATATCAGAAAGTATCATTTTTTAATTGCATTCAAACATATAAATGTTATATTTGATGTATGGGAAATACTGTTTGTAGATGCTTTGGGAGTAAAGAGTCTTTGAGGACATAGCTCCTACCTCATTGTATTACACTTAAAGGGACACTCAATTCAAAATTAAACTTCTATGATTTAGATAGAGTAGCAATTTTAAACAACTTTCCAATTTACTTCCATTAACAAAATGTGCACAGTATTTTTATATTTACACTTTATATAGTCACCAGCTCCTACTGAGCATGTGCAAGAATTCACAGAATATACATATATGCATTTGTTATTGGCTGATGGCTGTCACATGATGCAGTAGGAGTGGAAATAGACAGAACTTTGAAATTTGGCACAAAAAGAAATCTTCTCATTTGAAGTTCATACTAAGTGCTATTACATTGTTTTGTTATCATGGGTTAGTTGATCATGCAAATCTACTGTATTTACTGGTCTTTTAACCAACTACTGTAAGGTACCTTACCATTGACATACACATTTATGTATATATCCAGAGTTGTCATAATATTAAGAAATTATTTTCCTTAAAGGGATATGAAACCCAAAATTTGTCTTTTACAATTCAGACAGAGCATGTAATTTTCAACAACTTTTCATATTTACTTCTACTATCTAATTTTCTTCATTCTCTTGGTATATTTAGGTTGAAAAGCATACCTAGGAAGGCTCAGGACTGAGAGCAAGCTGCTGATTGGTGGCTCCACATAAATGCCTCATTATTGGTTTACTAAGTGTTTTCAGCTAGCTCCAAGTAAAGCATTGTTACTCCTTCAAAAAAGGATAGCAAGAGGATTAAGCAAATTTGCTAAAAGAAGTAAAGTGTAAAGTTATTTAAAATCACACGCGCTATCTGAATCTTGAAAGAACAAAATTTGGGTACAATGTCCCTTTTTATGTAAAGTGTATACTTCAAAGATTGTTTGTGGAAAAGTTGTGTTCTAAAATATTTTAATGTTTAAATAACAATGAATACCTTTTGTATTAATAGTATTCACCTACCGTTTTTATCTTTCAAATGAACTACAAATGTTCATTACACAGGTGTGCAGCAACAGAAATTTGTATTGCCAAGTGAGCCACAGTATAAGAATCACCAGCATAGCACAATGAATCCCAAAAATTGGTATTTGTATTAAATAGAAACCTCTAAATGCTGCAACTGTGGTGCTAATGCTTCACATATGGGTTAAACTTAAAGCAATGATGAGAACAAGGTTTCCATTTATATTAAATGTTGTTTGTTATTTAAAAGTTACGCTGGACTAGACAACCATTGATTACAGTAAAAACAGTGTATTGCTAAACACTATGCTTATACAATGTATCAAAATAAAATTATAATTGTGACATATAGTCTTGAAATACATATACAACATTGTGTTTTTTGTAATTGCAATAAAAAGGTAATGCTTTGGAAAGTGGAACCACCCTCATCATATTGAAGGACTATATATATCCTTTTATTGCAATTACAAAAGCACAGTGTTGTATACATATTTAAAATGACAGTCAAGTCCAAAAAACTTTCATGTTTCAAATAGGACATGTAATTTTAAACAACTTTGCAATTTACTTTTATCACCAATTTTGCTTTGTTCTCTTGGTATTCTTAGTTGAAAGCTAAACCTAGGAGGTTCATATGCTAATTTCTTAGACCTTGAAGGCCGCCTCTAATCTAAATGCATTTTGATAGTTTTTCACCACTAGAGAGCATTAGTTCACGTGTTTCATATAGATAACATTGAGCTCATGCACATGAATTTACTATGGAGACGGCTCTGATTGGTTAAACTGCAAGTCTGTCAAAAGAACCAAAATAAGGGGGCAGTCTGCTGAGGCTTAGATACAACGTAATTACAGAGGTAAAACGTGTATAAATATAACTGTTTGTTGTGCAAAACTGGGGAATTGGTAATTAAGGGATTATCTATATTTTAAAACAACAAAAATTCTGGTGTTGACTGTCCCTTTAAATACTATATTTCACAATTGTAATGTTATTTTGTTACATTGTATAAACACAGTGACAGTTTTTAGCAATACATATTGTTTTTACTTTGATATATTGCTTTTTCTTGAGGGCTTTTCACTAATAAGTAACACCTGTGGTTTTATTGGTTAGAACCAGAAATTACAGCTTGGCACTAAGAAAACTCCCCTCACCTTCTTCCTCTGAAAAAAGCTTTAATGCTGTAGTTTAAAATGTAGCCATATGGTGTCACTGGAGCACTGCACTGACACAAAGTGGTTTACTAATGCAACCTCAGCTACCTCTGTTCTCATTATGGGCCCAATCATTTAAACCTCGCAATTTCAGACGTGCTTTTTCTCGCCGACTGACCTGGTAGAATTATCAAAAAAAGGGAGCAGGCTGTGCAAGTGGTGAGATGTCTCCTATTGCAAGTAATGGAGCTCACTGGACACCACATTGTGGAGTGAAGTTAGCAGTGAGCTGGGGGTGCACTTTAAAAAGTAAATCCTGCAGCCAATATAAATCACATTACCCTGCTTTTTGTGTATAGAATCTTACAAAACACCTATATTTTCGTATGCATGTGTTTGTCTATTAGGGTTATAAGTATTTTGAGTGTTTTGTGAAAAGCGCACAACCTTTTAGTTGTTGGTTCAGCCCATTTTACAAAAAACAACAATTACGCTTTGTATTTTGTACTTTAAAGGGACACTATACCCAAACATTTTCTTTCATGATTAAGGTAGAGAATATAATTTTAAACAACATTCCAATTTACTTCTATTACCTAATTTTCTTTATTCTTTAGCTATACTTTAATGAAGAAATAGCAATGCACACAGTGAACCAATCACAGGAGGCATCTATGTGCAGCTACCGATCAGCAGCTACTAAGCATATCTAGATATGCTTTTCAGCAAAGAATATCAAGAGAATGAAGCAAAATAGCTAATAGAAGTAAATTAGAAAGTTGTTTATAATTGTATGCTCTTTCTAAATAATGAAAGAAAATATTTGGGTTTCATGTCCCTTTAAGTATGAATTTCTTGTTGTTTTTTTACACATCCAGTGTACTTAAATTACAATGTACTCTGTGCATAGTTAATAACATTTATTCCTGTGCAATTTACATACAAATTTTTGATAAAATATGATTTTTGGTGAATTTTGTTATGTTTTTTGATGCACCTTAATACAATTTTCCCTGCCTATTTTTGTGTGAATGAGTCAATAATTCCTTTTGTAGGATTTTAAAAATACAAATTTTATTGTGCACTTTTTATACGAAAATGCAGTATAGGCTCCTTAAAGTGATGGTAAACTCCATTGTGGGTAAATACCAGATTTCTAATCTTTAATATAACAGTAATCAAACCGCATTAAAATTAAAAATTGTTTATACTTGCTTTTAGTATAATCAACACATATTCCCAATCCGTTTTAGCGCTGCTTAGCTCCGCCCCTCTGATTCCTTACACAAAATCTATGTGAGTCTATTGCGGTCCCACCCGCTCTGCACGTCAGAGCAATTGCACGCTCCCGACATGGATATTATTATCGCATGCGCAGTGGTTTAAATGATGTGTACCAGGTAAACACTGAGTCATGAGATTCAATGGTTACTTAGTGCCATATGAAGCAAAACAGTGATGAGAACGAGTGAGCGAGCGATCGGTCCCTTAGAAAACGAGCAATTTCTATTAAAATAGTTATAAATCAGTAAGTCTATTACTATTTCATATATTTATAAATCAAATATGCATAGTTATAAATTATATTTAAAAAATATGATTACTTTGGCGTGCCGTGTTGAAGTGTCAGTCAATGCATGCAGTGCAAAAACATGAACGCGCAAATCGTCACGGAATTTAAACGTTCCTGATTGGAGGAGCATATTGTAAGAAGAATGCTATATTGCGCAGGCGTATAGCGGGTTCCATAGAAGTAAGCCTGTCTAACGACAGGCTTAGTGATTGGACAAAAAAACAAGCAAAGAATATGACATCACAGGGGGCTGGAGATGGATCGCATAAGAATGTCATACTAATAAAAGGATTGTAAGTAATTACAAATATACTTGATTAGATGATATTTGGTGTGTCACATTGATTAAATTAATTGATGTTAATTAACTATTTACATAAAATGGAGTTTATCATCACTTTAAGGAGACACCCTGTTTTTAAGGGTTAAAAAAGTGTCTTAAGATCGTTCTATCAGGGAAATAGAAGTACTGACAAACATTCTATAATAATCTCGCCAGCCCAGAGAGCGGGAGAGTAAGCAGAGAGGGAGTGAAGTGCAGATGGCAGCTCATTGAAGGCAGCAAATTATTATTATTTTTTTTGCTTCCCCCCTAACTCCACCTTCCCTCAAGTAACAGAGTAAACATAATATTTTACATCGTAGATAAGCAATGACTACAGACTTATAAAATTCAAAAAAAAAATTTTTGTATTGTCTACTGGTGACTTTTCCCACAGTATTCTTTAATGACTGTGACAGAATAATTCTGGTATAGGCAACATCTCTAATATTTGTAATATGTAACACATATACACATACACAGTCGTATGCAAAAGTTTAGGCATCCCTGACAATTTCCATGATTATTATTTATAAATAATTGGGTGTTTGGATCAGCAATTTTATTTTCATCTATCAAATAACTGAAGGACACAGTAATATTTCAGTAGTGAAATGAGGTTTATTGAATTAACAGAAAATGTGCAATATTCATCCAAACGAAATTAGACAGGTGCATACATTTGGGCACCCCAACAGAAATATCAATATTTAGTAGAGCCTCCTTTAGCAGAAATAACAGCCTCTAGACGCTTTCTATAGCTTGTAATGAGTGTCGGGATTCTGGATGAAGGTATTTTGGACCATTACTCCTTGCAAAACACATTATATATATATATATATATATATATATATATATATATATATATATATATATATATTATATATATATATATATATACACACACACATTGTAGTTTTGTATGTCTGAGGAAGGGGCTAACCCCCCGAAAACGTTTACATATATATATATATATATATATATATATATATATATATATATATATATATATATAACACGGGAGGGAACTGCACTCTCAGACTGGACTGGGTACACATCCCATGACCCTGCAACATGCTCAGCCCCTGGGTGGTAATAGCACTATCAGGAAGCTGTGCTGTCTCCAGAGTCACAGGCAGTTAACCCCAGACATGTCTGGGTGCAAGGCCCATAAGAAAAATTTCCTGGGCTTGTCCCATTTGGCTAGATGCGGTAAGTAACTCTTCCATTTTTGCTTTTAATCTTAGCTGAGAGCTTGTGAGTGCTGGACTTTCTCTGTGTGTGTGTGTGTGTATGTGTATATATATATATATATATATATATATATATATATATATATATATATATATTTATTTCACTAGTCCAGTCAGACCAGCTCAAAGAACACCCAATCTAATATAATATTAGTAGGAAAACCTAAGACTACTAATGTCTGAGTCTAAGGGTGCAAGGAGGAATCAATAAATTAAATGAATCTAAAGCAGTGAGAAAAACAAGAAAAAGAAAAAAGTGGAAAAAGGCACAAGGATTCCTTAGCCAGCACTTTCCTATTCTATTACCATCTATACGTTAGATATATGGCACCAAAGGGGTTAACAGCATCAGAGACAAAGCAAGGATTCACAAATGCACACCTCTAATTTACAAAAAATAACATTTTATTAGTAACCATCATCTGGAGCACAAAAGCATACTCCCAATACCCTAACTACATAAAACAAAAATAAAATAAACCTATGGCCATAGGAAATGGAAAATACATAGCATCAATCCAAACTATATATATATATATATATTCCTTAGGTTAGATACCGTAATCAAAGATTACTACAATCCGAATGTAAGTGGATCTTTAAAATGAACACCCTCACTCCAGGGGCGCGATCCGATATAGATCGTAGTTTGCGGCGCAAGCGAGGGAACCCGCGTCGCCCGCAGTTTCAGCTCGCAACTCGAGCTATCCCATATATGGCGCCGTCAGATGCTAACGTGCCGTAAGTCTGACAAACCAGCGATGTCCAGAAATCTGCCCAAGTACAAATTTCTGGCGTCGCCAGTGACTTGCGGCACGTTAGAAACTGCCGGCGCCTACAAAACCTGACTAAAGTCTAAATCACCCGCACTGTCTAACACGCCTCCCTAACATAGCCTGACACGTCTAACACGCCTCCCTAACATAGCCCGACACGTCTAACCCTCTATCCGCTATCCCCCCTCACTAGCCTAACAATAAAATATGTATTAACCCCTTAACCGCCGCTACCTAATAAAGTTATTAACCCCTAAACCGGCGCCAGCTATATTAAATCTATAACCCCCCTAAAGTGAGCCCCTAACACCGCCGCCATCTACCTTACCTACCCCCTAAAGTGAGCCCCTACCCCGCCGCTATCTATTTTAAAATTATTAACCCCTAATCTAATCCCCCTACCCCGCCGCCATCTATATTAAATTATTCAACCCCTAAAATACTAAACTATCCCTACCACTAAACCTAAGTCTAACCCTACAAATAGCCCTGAAAAGGGCTTTTTGCGTGGCATTGCCCCAAAGTAACAGCTCTTTTGCCAGCCCTTAAAAGGGCTTTTTGCGGGGCATGCCCCAAAGTAACAGCTCTTTTGCCAGCCCTTAAAAGGGCTTTTGGCGGGGCTTTGTCACAAAGTAAACTGCTCTTTTGCCTACAATCTACATCCCCCTACACCGCGGCCACCTATAATAAATGTATTAACCCCTAATCTAATCCCCCTACACCGCCGCCAGCTATATTAACTATATTAACCCTAATTATATTAATTACAGTCATCACATAAAGCTGCAGAAGTGAAACGGACTCACGCAACGGATGTCACAGGCATATGGATAACCAAGTTTGACAGCACAGTCGAGGAGATGGTGAGATTATATATGGGACCCTTAGATGAGAGTATATCTCTCAGTAGGATTATACCTCATTGATCATACCCCTTATATATAACTGTGTACTTGCACCTGAAGTGCCTAATACTACTAAGTGACCGTATTTGCATGAACTGCTCTCCAAGTATGTATTACTAACTTACAGCTTACTGTGACTACAGCAGTGTGATTTGTGGAAATTCGCTGACATACTGACATATGCATGAACTGCTTTAACTTACTAATGGCTACGCTTGCATGAATTGCCCATTATGAATATCTATGGATGCATGAACTGCTTTAATCAATTAACGGCCATACTTGCATGAACTGCCTAAATTACTACTTGCTACTTGCAAGCTTCACTGAATTTCTATTGCCACATATAACCACATGGACATTGTTGGTCTGTCTTTTACTTTGACATCAATTCTCTAATATTAACATTATACATTATGTATTGAATGGTATTGGCTTCCTCATTATGGTATCTAACCTAGGGAATCTATCTGTAAAGTGAAAACCGCCTTAAAGTGAAACAAGGCAGTTTTAGCTTTATTTTCACTTGCCAGTGTATTTAAAAACTTGAAACATGTTTGAACTAACATATATTAAGGGTACAATAGTGCTACATTTAGTTTAACACTAGCACAGCACAGTATTCAATAAATACTGTACCTGTAAAATAGTGACAATTACTGTACTAAAATCTGCCAGACTATAACAATAAGACACAGATTGCACTGTAATGCTGTAAACAGAGTGAACTAAGCATAACAAAATGGTGACAGTCCCTTTTCTTGCAATCTCACGATGATTACAGAACCATTTCAAAATCCTTGAAGGTTGAACTTAAGCTCCACAAAGCGCTGTATTAGCGAAGCGCTGTAAAGTGAAGCGCTGTAAAGTGAGGTATACCTGTACACAGTTTGGATTGATGCTATGTATTTTCCTTTTCCTATGACCATAGGTTTATTTTATTTTTGTTTTATGTAGTTAGGGTATTGGGAGTATGCTTTTGTGCTCCAGATGATGGTTACTAATAAAAATGTTATTTTTTGTAAATTAGAGGTGTGCATTCGTGAATCCTTGCTTTGTCTCTGATGCTGTTAACCCCTTTGGTGCCATATATCTAATGTATAGATGGTAATAGAATAGGAAAGTGCTGGCTAAGGAATCCTTGTGCCTTTTTCCACTTTTTTCTTTTTCTTGTTTTTCTCACTGCTTTAGATTTAAATATATATATATATATATATATATATATATATATATATATATATATATATATATATATATATATATATATATATATATATATATATATATATATATATATATATAACACACAGAGAAAACCCAGCACTCACTTACAAGCTCTCAGCTAAGATTTAAAAGCAAAAATGGAAAGGTTAGTCACCGCATCTGGCCAAATGGGACAAGCTCAGGTACCACGTCAAGGTCCTCTCCAATACCTGAGACCCTAAAACAGCCACACAATGCAAGCTTTCAAATCCAAACAAACTGAAAACAAAAAAAGGGTGCACAGGAATATGTAATCACCCTAGACATATACAAAACACGGAAGGGAACTGCACTCTCATACCGGACCGGGTACACATCCTATGACCCTGCAACATGCTCAGCCCTGGGTGCCACTGGCACTCACAGGAAGCTGTGCTGTCCCCAGAGCCACAAGCAGTTAACCCCAGACAGGTCTGGGTGCAAGAACCATAGGGAAAATTACAAAACAAATTAATACAACACACAGAGAAAACCCAGCACTCACTTACAAGCTCTCAGCTAAGATTTAAAAGCAAAAATGGAAAGGTTAGTCACCGCATCTGGCCAAATGGGACAAGCTCAGGTACCACGTCAAGGTCCTCTCCAATACCCGAGACCCTAAAACAGCCACACAATGCTAGCTTTCAAATCCAAACAAACTGAAAACAAAAAAAGGGTGCACAGGAATATGTAATCACCCTAGACATATACAAAACACGGAAGGGAACTGCACTCTCATACCGGACCGGGTACACATCCTATGACCCTGCAACATGCTCAGCCCTGGGTGCCACTGGCACTCACAGGAAGCTGTGCTGTCCCCAGAGCCACAAGCAGTTAACCCCAGACAGGTCTGGGTGCAAGAACCATAGGGAAAAATACAAAACAAATTAATACAACACACAGAGAAAACCCAGCACTCACTTACAAGCTCTCAGCTAAGATTTAAAAGCAAAAATGGAAAGGTTAGTCACCGCATCTGACCAAATGGGACAAGCTCAGGTACCACGTCAAGGTCCTCTCCAATACCTGAGACCCTAAAACAGCCACACAATGCAAGCTTTCAAATCCAAACAAACTGAAAACAAAAAAAGGGTGCACAGGAATATGTAATCACCCTAGACATATACAAAACACGGAAGGGAACTGCACTCTCATACCGGACCGGGTACACATCCTATGACCCTGCAACATGCTCAGCCCTGGGTGCCACTGGCACTCACAGGAAGCTGTGCTGTCCCCAGAGCCACAAGCAGTTAACCCCAGACAGGTCTGGGTGCAAGAACCATAGGGAAAATTACAAAACAAATTAATACAACACACAGAGAAAACCCAGCACTCACTTACAAGCTCTCAGCTAAGATTTAAAAGCAAAAATGGAAAGGTTAGTCACCGCATCTGGCCAAATGGGACAAGCTCAGGTACCACGTCAAGGTCCTCTCCAATACCTGAGACCCTAAAACAGCCACACAATGCAAGCTTTCAAATCCAAACAAACTGAAAACAAAAAAAGGGTGCACAGGAATATGTAATCACCCTAGACATATACAAAACACGGAAGGGAACTGCACTCTCATACCGGACCGGGTACACATCCTATGACCCTGCAACATGCTCAGCCCTGGGTGCCACTGGCACTCACAGGAAGCTGTGCTGTCCCCAGAGCCACAAGCAGTTAACCCCAGACAGGTCTGGGTGCAAGAACCATAGGGAAAATTACAAAACAAATTAATACAACACACAGAGAAAACCCAGCACTCACTTACAAGCTCTCAGCTAAGATTTAAAAGCAAAAATGGAAAGGTTAGTCACCGCATCTGGCCAAATGGGACGTGGTACCTGAGCTTGCTTACCTGATAATTTTCTTTTCTCCTGACAGCTGCATTCATTACTTCTGGGAAATAAGAACCTGGCCACCAGGAGGAGGCAAAGACACCCCAGCCAAAGGCTTAAATACCTCCCCCCTCTTCCCTCATCCCCCAGTCATTCTGCCAAGGAAACAAGGAACAGTAGGACAAATATCAGGGTGAAAAAGGGTGCCAGAAGAACAAGAAAACTAAATACCGCCGCCTCATAGATAAAACACGGGCGGGGAGCTGTGGACTCTTCCCGTCAGAAGAAAAGAAAATTATCAGGTAAGCATATTTTGAGTTTTTCGTCTTAAACGGGAAGAGTCCACAGCTGCATTCATTAATTTTGGGAAAACAATACCCAAGCTATAGAGGAGACTGAATGCAACAAAAGGGCAGGTACAGAAGGCAGCCCCTTCGAAGGGCACCACAGTCTGAAAAAAAAACCAGAACCCTACAAAAAAAGTGTAATACTTAGAACAAGGGGTTAAAAACCTGAAAGGACCCAGTAACTGCCCATAAGTTAAATAATCTACAAGGCTGGCTAGAGATCACTCAGATCCCTAGATCCATTGAGCACAAAAAGCCCCCTCAAGTTGCCAAGTCCCACTGCCCGAAGGAAGAGCCTTCACCTACCCCCAAGGGGGAAGACGGAGGACCCATAAGATATCTAAAGGATCACCAATGAAGGAAAGAAAAGACTAAACAACTAAGGCGAACCCAAGGTTGCTAAAGACAACCGCCCAGGGAAAAAACTCCCTAGAAGGACAAGGACCAGGGAACAACATAACACCTAGAAGAGTGTGATCACAAGAAACCCCAAGGTTTATCCTCAGATCCCGGACCCAACACCATACGCCTTATGGTGCTACAAGGAAGCCACAAGCTCCCCACTGTACCCTAGTCTAGCAGACACAGTAGCTAACTAGTCAAACATAGGTAGAAAACCCATATAAACTGAAGCAAATTCTGAACCTGCAGATAAGGATGATTATCCCAGCAGGGGAAAAAAATCTTGTGAAACACATAGCCACCTCTGAACAAGAACTTGCAAACTCCAGCCTCAAGCCAGCAAGGCTGACCCTAAGCCAACATGGGAGACCACCTGCAGCAACTGGAAACACACAGTCAAAATTCAACAGAGCAACCAGATCCCCAAACCCCTTCTGAGGTAACGGACCCAGTCCAAAAATTGGCAACGTCCGAATACACACTTAACAAGAAAAAGGGAAGGGGCCCCAAGGAAGAACAACTCTGACCAATATTTAAATTAGCTTGTCAGGACAGAAGACAGTGTGCTCGGGGATCCAGAACCCCTACACCACTCCCTTCTCAAGAAGGACCACTCCCCCAAAGGGAGATAGGGCACTGAACTATAGCGTCCCAGTACCAGAACCCAGCCCCATGACCTCTTGCACGCAAGGAGGGCAGAACCCCTCGGAAAACAAGAGAAAGAGCTATGAGGCCTCATGGAATGCAACACTGCAAGACCTCCCCGAAGGAGGGTAAATGGAAAGGACCGCTTTCCCAGCCAAAGGCTTGGCGAAGAGAGAGAAATGTTAAAAACCATTGATAAGATACCGACAGCTCAGATGAAAACTAACAACCATACGCTAACATCAAGGCACAATAGCTGCCGCTGACAACAACCGTAAGATCTCGTCTGAGAGACAGCAAAACTAGCCCTCAGACAGACCAAATCGTCCCTGAAAGGGCAATCGGAGGTTGTAGAACCCAAAGACTTGAAACCAAATTTAAAACAGCTTGCGTTAGCCATAATCAAGGTGCAAATATCTGCAGCTGGTTTCACTTAGGACCGATCCAGATCCAGACTCTGAAATCTCCGACATGAGACATGGCCAAAAGCCAGAGAGTCTAAGACTGGTCGATGTTCTATCCCCCAGAGGACCATCTAGTGATCTCATATGGAGGAGTGCACCCTGCAGCGCACTCCCATATCCCAATGTCCCTGGACATTGTACTCTCGAAAGAGATACAGACCAATGAGGCCAAGGAGATGTCTTAACAGGTCTAGGAAGAGGACAACCAGCACCCGAAGGTGCATTTGGATCCTGAACCCTCTGCTGTAAACCCAAAGAGATAGATCTTTTAGAGAGTCAAAAGGGAACACCCCCTCTAAAAACCACGGGGTTACAAGAGACAGGCTCCAAATCAGTCCGTAGGATGAGGAGATAATGATATCTCTTACAGGATCAGTCTCACGGAATCCTGTACCTAACAGTCTCACAACTCCTGGCAGACCAGTCAACAGGGGAGAATGTCGGGGAAAAACAAAAAGGGAAGACCCCAAACCCCTGCGCTCTCATAGGAGAACGTGCAACCTACTGAAGGAGGAAGTAACGTGGACTTTCCCGAACTTCCAAAACCAGATGGCCCAACCACCCAAGAAGGGAACAAAGTAGTCCCAGCAACCTACGAGAGGTGCCTGAGACTAGCCAGAAGTTAGACATCCAGAAGATACTGAGAGAAAAGAAATCGCTATCCATCTGGTACCCCCAACGCCTAGAGGTCATCCAACCTCCAAACCCAATGGGAATGGAGAAATTTTGGTTCCAAGGCCAAAAAGGCCTCTAACGATGAGTCTCAGTCAGCTTCGATCCTGGAACCCCCTAGAGTGTAGCACATGGGGTGGATTCAAACCCTAAACTCGAGTTTGATATTCAGAAATGTTACCACTAGGCCACCGTAGAGGGCCACTTAATAGTAAAAACGGGAGGTGAACCAGTCTTCTAAAATGGAGGCAACAAGAAAACACGAACACTTATCAAAGTGAACAACCCAGCACCCGACAGAGTAACCCGTACACAGGCACCCCGTGGGTGACATGAACCGTAAGGAACAGTCAATGTCACTGTCCAGCACCTCCTTATTACTCACGTGCAAGCTGTAGGGGCCTGCAACCCAAAACAATCAATGCAGCACTGTGAACTTGAGATACAAATGCTCAACTTTATTCCAGCATAGAGGAAACAAAAAAAGACAAAGTTTCAGGCTATCTGCCCTTATTCATGTCATAACAGGTCATACCCAAAATGCTCACCTTTATACACAATCACAGGTGGTTTAATTAATCATTACATTAACCTTTTCATTAACGCCTTTATACTTTTTGCAGAGTTTACTTACATTATATCTCCACCTAGTGGTGTCTAATATATTAACATTCAAAACAAAAAATAGAACATTGTGGCTATACAAATAAATTACAATCCATGTCCCTGTTCATTCCTTTTGGATACATAGAATCTAATATATAGATCCAATGTGCTTCTCGCCCAAGTAAATAATACCACATGGACAGGGAGTACTATGTTAATTAAATAACACAGCTTAACAATAAAAGTAATAATTATTAATAATAATAATAATATAGTAATAATAAGTAATAATAATAATAATAATACTAATATAGGCTTAGCAAGAGCTGGTGTTTCAGAAAATGTGCACATAAAAGGATCTTGAGATTGTTTATTCCTACTTGCATGGAATGGAAGCCCTCTCTAACCTAAGGGAACACCAGCTGAGATTGATGTGTGAAACTGTCCAATACGAAAGACATAAAGCTAATGAAGTCTTGTACTAATCAATTCTGAATGGGATTACAACTACTATGAGCAGGGCCGGATTTACATCTCAGGTGCCTGTAGGCACAAAAACCTGAAGCGCCCCCCCCACCCCCCCACCCCCCCTAGAAAAAAGTGGAAAAAATGAGGACTTTTTTTTATTATTATTTAGGACAACTAAAAATAAATATTAGATGTAAAATTACATTTTCCCTTTTATGGAGATACACAAATACACACACCAATTGCAATATTTGTTGTAATGGAAGCTACACCAAAAATCAATATTCACTTGACTCAAATGGCCATACAATTTCTATTATGTATAACAAAAACAAATCATGTTAAACTTTTAATGCAAAATATTCTAAAGAAAACCCTATTTAAAGGGACATCAAATGTGACAGTTTGCTGGGCATTTTATTATTGCACTAGTGCTTGCAGAGAAGTGTGTTAGCCTCTTGCAAAAGAGTTAAACACATAGTCAATGTCAGTTCTGAGACAGCAATACACATCTGTGCAGACCCAGATGGGCTCATAGGACATGTTTATTGACAAGCCATTAGTGTATTGCTTTTCTGGAGATGACTTTGACTATGTGCTTAACATTTTGTTGGAGTCAAACACAGTTTTGTGTAAACAATAGCAATATTAAAACTAGCAGCATGCAAGCTCATCACCATCAACAACCTGTGCAGCCAGTGGAAGAAAATATAAAATGTAGGGAAAAAAATCTTGTAAACTCTGATATTTTTGGTACAAACACACACAGATGTTACATTTATTTTGTTCTGAAATATAAATATCATATGATGTTGCTCTCAAAGGAAAACATGGAATGTTGTAGATTATATGTAATCCAGGGGTCAACAAATGTGTTTAAAATTAGAATTTAGAAATTCAATGGGAGGGGTTTAGTTTTAATCTTTGCCCCTCTCTCCTTCATGGCTCCCTCAACTGCTGTAACATATTCCCAATGAAACACTCGACTTTGTAGGCACCTGGCAGCACAATTCTTACTAAAATAAATGCCCTCATAAAAAAAAAAAAAAAAAAAAAAAAAATTTTTTTTTTTTTTTTTTTTTTTTATTATTGACAGGCAGGCGCCCCTCACTGCAAGGCGCCTGTAGGCACATGCCTACTGTGCCTAATGGGAAATCCGGCCCTGACTATGAGAGAATAAACAAAGAGGAAATCTTTCTGCAAGGGGCATTGAAGGAAGCAGATCTACCTGTGGGGAGAAGCCAATGACTAGAGAGCCAACTACTTGACAATCTGTGTGGCACTTACCTCATTTTGATTGAGGTAGTTTTTTGTAAGTAGGAAGTTAATCTATCCCTATTGGTCATTTTGGGCACACCAACTTACCTGGAGTTTTAGAAGAATTTCTTAAACGTGGGAACTTTTTCAGATTTTTTAAGATTGTTTCTGGGACTATTATCACTGGACTTGTTGTTGTAACAACTTTTATGCATATATACACACACATTTTAAGAGTTTATTATATTTTTTACTGCATTGTATTATTTTATTGTATTGCTGATACATACTGAATAACCTTCAGTTATAAGTCCTGTTCTTGCGCCTACAACCAATCTCTACATTCATATATACATGTATGTATATATTGTGTGTGTGTGTATATATATGTGTGCGTATGTATATATATATATATATATATATATATATATATATATATATATATATATATATATATATATATATATATACACACACATATATATATATATATACAGTGGATATAGAAATCCTAAAAAAAAATTTGGAGAGATCCTTACATTCTTTGGATGTTGTAAGAGCTTTGAAATATTATGTTGAAGCTACTAAAGATTTCAGGAACACTTCTAGTCTATTTGTTATTTTTTCTGGTTCTAGGAAAGGTCAGAAGTCTCCTGCCATTTCCTTGGCATCTTGGTTAAAGCTTTTGATTCATCAGGCTTATTTGGAGTTGGGTCAGGCCCCACCTCAGAGAATTACAGCTCATTCTACTAGATCAGTCTCCACTTTGTGGGCTTTTAAGAAGTAAGCTTCAGATGATCAGATTTGCAAAGCAGCAACTTGGTCTTCTTTGCATACATTTACTAAATTCTACCATTTTGATGTATTTGCTTCTTCGGAAGCAGTTTTTGGTAGAAACGTTTTTCAGGCAGCTGTTTCAGTTTGATTTCTCTGCTTATGTTTAAGTTTTTTCTTTTCATTTATGAGAATAAACTTATATTTTGGGTTGTGGATTATTTTTTTTAAGTGGAAAATGGCTATTATTATTTTATCCCTCCCTCTCTAGTGACTCTTCTGTGGAGTAACACACCTCGGGTATAACTATCCCATACGTCACTAGCTCATAATCTTTATGCCAATTACATGAAAGAAAAAATAATTTATGTAAGAACTTACCTGATAAATTAATTTCTTTCATATTGGCAAGAGTCCATAAGACTCACCCTTTTTATGGTGGTTATGATTTTTTGTATAAAGCACAATTATTTCCAAATTTCTTTTTTGATGATTTTTACTCCTTTCTTTATCACCCCACTACTTGGCTATTCGTTAAACTGAATTGTGAGTGTGGTGAGGGGTGTATTTATAGGCATTTTGAGGTTTGGGAAACTTTGCCCCTCCTGGTAGGATTGTATATCTCATACGTCACTAGCTCATGGACTCTTGCCAATATGAAAGAAATTAATTTATCAGGTAAGTTCTTACATAAATTATGTTTATACATATATATATATATATATACACACACATATATATATATATATACAGGGAGTGCAGAATTATTAGGCAAGTTGTATTTTATTATTGAACAACAACCATGTTCTCAATGAACCCAAAAAACTCATTAATATCAAAGCTGAATAGTTTTGGAAGTAGTTTTTAGTTTGTTTTTAGTTATAGCTATTTTAGGGGGATATCTGTGTGTGCAGGTGACTATTACTGTGCATAATTATTAGGCAACTTAACAAAAAACAAATATATACCCATTTCAATTATTTATTTTTACCAGTGAAACCAATATAACATCTCAACATTCACAAATATACATTTCTGACATTCAAAAACAAAACAAAAACAAATCAGTGACCAATATAGCCACCTTTCTTTGCAAGGACACTCAAAAGCCTGCCATCCATGGATTCTTTCAGTGTTTTGATCTGTTCACCATCAACATTGCGTGCAGCAGCAACCACAGCCTCCTAGACACTGTTCAGAGAGGTGTACTGTTTTCCCTCCTTGTAAATCTCACATTTGATGATGGACCACAGGTTCTCAATGGGGTTCAGATCAGGTAAACAAGGATGCCATGTCATTAGATTTTCTTCTTTTATACCCTTTCTTGCCAGCCACGCTGTGGAGTACTTGGACACGTGTGATGGAGCATTGTCCTGCATGAAAATCATGTTTTTCTTGAAGGATGCAGACTTCTTCCTGTACCACTGCTTGAAGAAGGTGTCTTCCAGAAACTGGCAGTAGGACTGGGAGTTGAGCTTGACTCCATCCTCAACCCGAAAAGGACCCACAAGCTCATCTTTGATGATACCAGCCCAAACCAGTACTCCACCTCCACCTTGCTGGCATCTGAGTCGGACTGGAGCTCTCTGCCCTTTACCAATCCAGCCACGGGCCCATCCATCTGGCCCATCAAGACTCACTCTCATTTCATCAGTCCATAAAACCTTAGAAAAATCAGTCTTGAGATATTTCTTGGCCCAGTCTTGACGTTTCAGCTTGTGTGTCTTGTTCAGTGGTGGTCGTCTTTCAGCCTTTCTTACCTTGGCCATGTCTCTGAGTATTGCCCACCTTGTGCTTTTGGGCACTCCAGTGATGTTGCAGCTCTGAAATATGGCCAAACTGGTGGCAAGTGGCATCTTGGCAGCTGCACGCTTGACTTTTCTCAGTTCATGGGCAGTTATTTTGTGCCTTGGTTTTTCCACACGCTTCTTGCGACCCTGTTGACTATTTTGAATGAAACGCTTGATTGTTCGATGATCACGCTTCAGAAGCTTTGCAATTTTAAGAGTGCTGCATCCCTCTGCAAGATATCTCACTATTTTTTACTTTTCTGAGCCTGTCAAGTCCTTCTTTTGACCCATTTTGCCAAAGGAAAGGAAGTTGCCTAATAATTATGCACACCTGATATAGGGTGTTGATGTCATTAGACCACACCCCTTCTCATTACAGAGATGCACATCACCTAATATGCTTAATTGGTAGTAGGCTTTCAAGCCTATACAGCTTGGAGTAAGACAACATGCATAAAGAGGATGATGTGGTCAAAATACTCATTTGCCTAATAATTCTGCACTCCCTGTACATATACACATACATACATACACACACACACACACACACACACATATATATATATATAAGTGTAAGGGTAGACAAGCTAGCACAGGAGGCACTCCTAGTGTAATCCATTTTTTAAAAATAGCATATATAAAAGTAGAATTATTCTCACTAACTTGGTTTTACCTCTTCCACTATGAGGTATTTTTGTAGCTCAATGTTAGTAGATATCTCCTCAGTCAGAGTCCTCCGGCTTCCGTCTGTTAGCCCGGTTGTTCCAGGATCCTTAAAACTGGTGTTCTAGCACAGTGTTTTTCAACCAGTGTGCCGCGGCAGACTGACCACAATGTGACATTTTTTAAATTTTGCTTGTTTTTTTTATTCTGGGCTGTTTTTTTATTTTGAGTGAGATGATGACTGATGGGGGAGGGGACTTTTCCCAGTGCGGGGGTGTCCCTATTTAAAATTTTGAAATATTGGGAGGTATGTGACAGGCTCATCAGGCGTCATTTACAACCATGGCATATTGACATTCATTCACAGACAATCATTATGATTGTTTGTGAATGAATGTCAATATGTCATGTATAGTTTGTAGGAGGCATGGCATGACAGCGCAGTACAGTGTGTGTGTATGTATATATGTATGTATGTATGTATGTATGTATGTATGTATGTATGTATGTATATATATATATATATATATATATATATATATATATATATATATATATATATATATATATATATATATATATATATATATATATATATATATATAAAAGGCAATAGGTCCAGCACGAGTCAACAGTTCAGGAATAGGTAGCAGAGTGCACGGTAGCCAGAGGGTCCTGCTCACCTCCAATGTATAAATCCAAAAGGAAAAAAGTAGATGGCTCCAGCACTGTTTTATAAAAGTGAAATAACCTTTATTAAGGTGACATAATGGACAGCGACGTTTCGGGTAACGCATGATTAAGGGTCTGCGTTACCCAAAACGTTGCTGATGGTGGTGTGCCGCGGGATTGTTTAATGTAAAAAAGTGTGCCACAGCGAAAAAAAGGTTGAAAATCACTGTTCTAGCATAAAGCTTACAGTGCAGTCACTCCCAAGTGGTACAATGGGTTAAAAAGGTCCTGCCTAACAAACATGTTATAAAGTGTTGTTTCTTGGTGCACTCACTTCTAGCTATGTAGATACTTCAGATAAAAGAACACCACATCAGTATATTCCAGGAACAACACTTTATAACATGCTTGTTAGGAAGGACCTTTTTAACCCATTGTACCACTTGGGAGTGGTGAAACTTTCGACTCAAGTTAACGCATATAAACAAGAACTGATTGCTTTTAAAAACAGGAAGCTACATACTGTGACACAAGATTACACCTATAAATCTATCTATAGGTGGATGATGACACCAGAAGAAAGAAGGGTCTTCAGACCCAGACGTGACAGGAAATATACAAAGAAAACTACTGTTACTGTGGATACGAGCTCAAGAGATAGCTCGGACCCAGAAGTCTCCAATAGACCAGAGGATACTCACTCCCGGGGAGTGACTACTAGATCCAGAGGCAATCGGGGGCACTGGGATACCCCAGT